>NC_086446.1:285858114-286043114 GCF_028390025.1 Pseudophryne corroboree
TCATCGCCATCGACACTGGAGTCAGAATCCGTGTCGATATCTGTGTCAACAATCTGGGATAGTGGGCGCTTCTGAGACCCTGACGGCCTCTGCGCTGTAGGATCAGGCATGGGTTGAGACCCTGACTGTCCCAAGGCTTCAGCTTTATCCAACCTTTTATGCAAGGAGTTTACATCATCATTTAACACCTTCCACATATCCATCCAATCAGGTGTCGGCAGAGACACCACATTCATCTGCAACTGCTCTGCTTCCACATAGCCTTCCTCGTCAAACATGTCGACACAATCGTACCGACACCACACACACAGGGGATGTTCTATTTGAGAGACAGAACCCCCACAAGGCCTTTTGGGGGGGGGAGAGAGAGAGAGAGAGAGAGAGAGAGAGAGAGAGAGAGAGAGAGAGAGAGAGAGAGAGAAGAGAGAGAGAGAGAGAGAGAGAGAGATGAGAGAGAGAGAGAGAGAGAGAGAGAGAGAGAGAGAGAGAGAGAGAGAGAGAGAGAGAGAGACAGCACACACCCCCAGCGCTATATAACCCAGGAATTACACAGTAACTTAGTGTTTACCCAGTAGCTGCTGTATTAGTGATTTTGCGCTAAATTTATGTGCCCCCCCCCTCTCTTTTTTACCCTCTTTCTACCGTGATTCTGCAAGGGGAGAGCCTGGGGAGCTTCCTCTCAGCTGAGCTGAGAAGAGAAAATGGCGCTGATGGCTTCTGTCCCGCGATTTTGTGAAAAATAATGGCGGGGCTCATGCATATATACAGTGCCCAGCTGTATATATGCTCTATTATGCCAGGAGGTACTCAATTGCTGCCCAGTGCGCCCACCCTGCGCCACTGCAGTGACCGGAGTGTGCGGGTTTAATGTGGGAGCAATGGCACAACAGCTGCAGTGCGCTACCTCATATGAAGACAGGAGTCTTCTGCCGCCGATTTTGATGTCCTCTTGCTTCTCTCGCCGGCTTCTGTCTTCTGGCTCTGCGAGGGGGACGGCGGCGCGGCTCCGGGATCGGACGACCAAGGGTGAGTTCCTGTGTTCGATCCCTCTGGAGCTAATGGTGTCCAGTAGCCTAAGAAGCACGACCTATCCGCAGTTAGTAGGTTTGCTTCTCTCCCCTCTCAGTCCCACGTAGCAGAGAGTCTGTTGCCAGCAGATCTCTGAAAATAAAAAAATCCTAATAAAATAGGAGGAGATCTCACATAAAGTGCACCCAGCTCTGTCCGGGCACAGATTCTAACTGAGGTCTGGAGGAGGGACAGAGGGAGGAGCCAGTGCACACCAGTAGTCCTAATTCTTTCTTAGAGTGCCTTGTCTCCTGCGGAGCCAGTCTATTTCCCCATGGTCCTTACGGAGTCCCCAGCATCCACTAGGACGTTAGAGAAAATAGGATTTTGGTTACCTACCGGTAAATCCTTTTCTCGTAGTCCGTAGAGGATGCTGGGCGCCTGCCCAGCGCTTCGTTTTCCTGCAAACCGTTCTCTCATTCAGTACGACTTTAGTTATGTACTGCATTGTTACTTGGCAACTGCTGAAACATTACTTACCAAGTTTTCAAGCTAAGCTAGCTTGATGTGCCTTGTATGTGTGAGCTGGCATGAATCTCGCCACTATCTGTGTTAAATCCTTCTCTCGAAGATGTCAGTCTCCCTCGGGCCACAGTTTCTAGACCGAGTCTGGTAGGAGGGGCATAGAGGGAGGAGCCAGCCCACACTCTCAAACTCTTAAAGTGCCCATGGCTCCTAGTGGACCTGTCTATACCCATGGTACTAATGTGGACCCCAGCATCCTCTATGGACTACGAGAAAAGGATTTACCGGTAGGGTAACCAAAATCCTATTTTGTTTCAGGTACCCCCTCATAAGCATAGCTGCATCAGCAGACCGTAAAATAAGTATCAGGGGTAGCAGAAAACTGCAGAATTTGGTGCAGTCGAAGATGGCTTAAGTCAGAGAAGGAAAAGTACATGAGGGAAGAGGGCCCTGCTCATGAAAGCTTACATTCTAAAGGGGAGCGGCAGACAGACAGGGGTGACAGATTGGGTGAGCATGGAACAGAGGGTTAAGTTGAGATTTTGGTGGGGTTTGGTGAAGTGGGTCTTTCAAGCCCATTTGATGTTTTGCATAGAGCATTCCAGAAAAAGGGAGCAGCACTTAAAAATTCTTGGGAGGTAGAGTGGGAGGCAGTAATCAGTAGGGAGGAGAGGCAGTGTGCATTAGTGGAGCAAAAACAGGTGGGGAGTGGTAAAGGAAGATAATGTCAGATGTAATTAGGGGAGGAGTGGGTGAGGGCTTTGTAAGTGTGAATAGTTTGAATTGGATTCTGAAAGGGAAGCCAGTGTAGGGCTTGTCGGAGAGGGGAGGCAGATGTAGTGTGTTTGAGGAAGATGAGCTTGGCTGCAGCATTGAGGATATATTGGGGTGGAGAGAGGATTTGTCAAGGATGCCAAACAGATTACAGTAGTCCAGTCTGGAGATGACCAGTGAGTGGATAAGGGTCTTAGTAGCATCCTGGGTGAGAAAGGGTCAGATCCTGAATATTTTTGAATCTGCTACCATACAAAAAGGACTCAATTCTGTATTCCCTTTAAACTTCACAAAATTACTTTAACTCCTGTACAAACACCAATATTCAAACAGCTTTTGATTTTAGAGGTCAGCTTGTGAGGCATGGGTCACAAAAACAGCCAGTGCAGGCAAGCTCTAGAGTTACCTGGTTCTTTTTGAAGGTCGCAGTTCTGAACTTAGTCCTTGGTACTGGAGCTTCTGGAGTTATCACAGATTCTAGAGAAAGAATCATTGCAACCAAGTTTGAAAAGACGTACAGCTATAGACACTTCAAAAGCAATATAGATTCCAAAGTCATTCCAGTTTGACTCTCTTAAATTGCATAGGATGGGACCTGGTCAGGATCCCAGCTGTCAGAATACAGACGCTGGAATCCTGACGCTACTTGGAATGCCGACACTGGCATCCCGAATAGGGTGACCAACCCAGTGCTGGAATTAGAATCCTGACCAAACATCCACTGGCCTGCTGGAGAGGTAAGCAGGGGGATTTTAGGTTGTGGCACCCCAAGGGAGGGTTAGTGACCCAGTGGGGTAAGGCAAGTATACTTTCAGATTCTGATAATCTCGGGATGCTGCGGTCTGTATTGTTACTGCCAGCATCCCAACTCCCAGTATTTCAAACCCAACCACCCAAGATTGCAATATTATCAAATGCAGTATAGTTTAGAAATCTTTACATTTCAAACTGCATACAAGATTTCTTGTGCAAGACAGAAGGGGCAGCCCAACCTGATTTCATTATTGCTGTAGTTTTTTTCACGCCAGCAGATTGCCAACTGCCAGAAGGATGAAAGCAGTTCCAATATACTAGAAAAAGTTGTCTCCGTATAGCAATACATTGGGTTTATTTGCATGTAATATAGGCAATAAGTTACTCAGTATTGCGAATAGAGATTTAATAGTGTCCAGGTACTACAGTGTACAGCTACAACACTTTCATGAAGTTTAGTCCAACTAATGCAACATTAACAGCCACAATTATCAAGGTAAGTACTACGTTAAAGCATATATTTAGTCAGCCAATCACGATGCAGTAACTTCATACATGCAAGACATGACCAAGAGGTTCAGCTGTAGCACACTGTCAGAAAGTAAGTTGGAGCATGAGAATTCAGCAAGCAACTCCTGGATTCTCTCAAGTTGCTGACAGCCAAGCAATATTCAATTCCGTTGTCAAGTCAGTAGTCTTCTGGTTAATACCTTACAAAAGTGGATTCACGCAATATCACAGCTTTGAGCACCCCAAAAGCTGCCTCCATTACACAACAGTCACAGTTGGCCAACACTTTGATAGCAGCTCAGGCTATGTATACCTGCAATATATGCCGCTCCTTCCTCTTCTGCCTGCACTATATCATGGACAAGGTCAGACACGGAGTTGTAAGGGACCCCAACCAGCAGGAACCTGCTCTGCACCAGACCGGCCACCAAGTTTTCATCAAACCCCATCTGCAGGGCACACTGTGCTATGGGTGACTGAAGGAAGGCATGCCATTCACCGGGAGAATCTGCAAGGGAGGTGGTTATTCTGATTACACCACAAACCCCTATTACCATTTGTATGCTTCCTGAATCCCTCAGATAGAAAGATTTTGAAAGACAGAAGACTCGATTGTTCAGATTTATATCTAAGGAGAAATTCACTTACACCAATAGTCCATTACCAAAATCAATATGGGTTTAACTTTAGTCATATGGCGTGTCCCATTTGCTATAAGATATGTCCAATTTGTTATCTAACAATTCTCACCTGTATTAAAACTGATCCTATAGTGCACGGCCACTTTAGGTACAATATATAAAACCAGCCAATCACATGGCAGTACCTTAATACAAAAACGCATGCAGACATGAAGAGGCTCATCTATTCCGACCAAATACCATAATGGTAAGATGTGTGATCCAGGTGATTTTGTCTATCCAGGATTGGTAAACTACTCAGTCTGGCACCAAGTACCACAGACAATGCATATATGATTTTTATACACAGGTTCTAATTCTGGTGTGTAAAGCACGTGGTCTGCAGGCAAAAATGATTAATGAGATAGAGGCAAAGAAAGGAGACCAATATAAATAATCATGCATTACAACAGTAGTTTGGAAGAGAGCATCTGTAACAGTGTCACATGGGCAGGTCAACATGAAAAGAATTTTAGATCCTACAAAAGGTGTACCTATGAAGTGGCCTCGGACATCTGTATTACGATTAAACACAGTAGTATAGTAAACTGAAAAATCTGTTGTGCTGCAATTTTAGTGTTTCAATTATATGGGGCCTTAAATCCATTTTTAAGTCTTGTCTGGAAGCAATTTTACACAAGGTTTCATATTAAAAGACACTAAAACATGGAGTTGTGTCTTTCAAAAGAGAAAAGAAAATTTAATTGTATGACAGTTCACTGGGCAAATGTAGTGCAAGATTCAGAAGGATCCCATGCAATCTTAGAATAATAGTTTCCCATGTATGTCTGATCAGTATTGCTAGAAGTGGTGATGACTCGGGAGACATTTCAACATCTCAAATTCAGATTATACAAATAGCTTTGACCTAACCATTAGCTGTATTCATGCCACAAAGGTTAAGACATGTACTCACCAATGGGGGTGCTCCTGTCAGAGGACCTTCGAGATTCAGGCTGTGGAGGAAAAAAAAAAAAAAAAAATATATATATATATATTTATTTATATTATGAGAATTGAGACTTTAAATGCCTGTTCTGTGGTGATTCAGTTATAACGAGTGACAAGTCTAGCCAAGGCGGTCAGTAAGTAATCGGGTTCAGGGCCGGTTCTAGACCTTGTGGCTCCCAGTGCGAATTTTTCTTCTGGCGCCCCCCCCGGCGCCCCACATTCAAAACAGGGACAGTGCATGCCAAATAGGGGTGTAACTTAATGATGAAGGGGCGTGGCCACAGAATTGCACCAATTCACATTACACCGCACAGTGGTGTCCAACAGTCCCATTACCACAAAGTAGTACTTATTTCAGGGAGAAGTCATAGAATGGAAAATTAAAGATATGTACAGTAGAAATTAGAAGCTCATAAAGTAGTAGTTGTTACATGGTCCCAGTGGTGGTGGCAGAGGTAAATAAATAATAGCTCACAGAAATCTGAGATTTAATAGAAGAAAAGTACTTCATATATCACTGTTTCCTCACCTGGCCTGCAGTTTTGCAATGATGGAACTTGTTAAAAGACAGTGGGACAGTGCAGGAACAAGCCACCCTGATCATGTGCTGTGCCACCCACCGCCATGATCATGCCGTGCCACTGACCGCTGTGCCACCCGCCTCCCGAGTGCCCTTATCAGCGCTGCCGCTCGCCTCCTTCCTCGATGTGGTGCGCGATGACGTCAGGCGGTGCGCGATGATGTCATTGCACACCGTGCAACGGTGCGCAATGCATCATGGGAAAGTGGGCGGAAGGGAGGGAGGGTCAGCGCTGACTGCGCTGTGCTCAGTCAGGACTCCAGTCCTACAGTAACATGGCAGCGCCCGTTAGGATGCGGCAGCACCCTCGTAGATGCGGCGCCCCGGGCAAAAGTACTGCTTGCCCGGGGCAAGAGCCGCTCCTGATCGGGTTAGAGCATGCCACATTTCTTCAGATTCAATGTTGGTGGTCAAGAAAAAAACAAAAACAAAAAAAAAACCACCACACACCAACCCCACAATCTTTACCTCTGTATTTAATCTATATAATAAAAAGCTATTCTTGCAGAGTCAGACATAAGGCTACTGTATGACCACATTCCTCATTACTGGGGGGGGGGGGGTGGGGGGGGGGAAATATCCAGGATTTTCTCAACTGTATTGTAGATCTTCATTTAAAGTACAGCATGTGGGTAGAACCATCGCAGCTGAAATATTGGGCAGCATATTTCATATATTGGAGGTGGATGCAACACAGATTGAGGACTTAAATTTGTATAATTGAACTGCAAGTTACAGTAGCCAACCAGTCAGAGGCAAAGAGCCGGAGAAGATCTGTAGTCAAGGGCCACTATCACGCGTGCGCCTAAGGCACACGTGCAAAAGTGGGTTGTGGCCTAGTTGCCACAAAGCCACACCCCATTTGTGTGCACACCTTTCGGTATGACCTTGTGTAGTAACCCCGTTTTTAGTTATGTTGTACAGTGCCACATACATATAATGCCCTTGTACAGTGCCACATACATATAAAGATGCCCAAAAATGGGTGCCTCCACAGTGCCAGATACACATGCCCCGCCCCCCCCCCCCCCAGTGCCAGACATGCCCCCAATGCCAGATACACACAGTAGCGGATTTTGCCACGGGAAAGCAGGACTTTTGCCCAGGGCGCCGCCTTCCGGAGGGCGCTGGCGCCATCCGGAGGGCGCTGCACCATGGCAAGATCCGCTGTTGCTGTGCCCCCCCGCTGCCCGCTGTGAAGGGAAACTAGACACTATGCATCTAGTTTCCCTTCCTGGAGAGGACCTTAACTGTAATGATGTGCACGTTGACGTCATCGCGCACCGCACATCATTACAGCGGCGCTACTACTGTACAGGGGGCGTAACTAACCACGCCCCCTGTGTGAAGCCACACCCTATTGCCGCCCGGGGCGCAAAAAAACTCAGATACGGCCCTGGATACACACGCCCCCACAGTGCCAGATACACATGTCCCCCCCCCCCCCCCCCCCCTCCCCACACCGTGCCAGATACACACGCCCCCCCCCCCCCCAGTGCCAGATATGCCCCCAGTGCAGATACACATGTTCCCACAGTGCCTCCCCCCCAAAGTGCTGCTGCTGTGAGGGGAGGAGAGCAGCGTGTGCCTCTCCTGCCCCTCAGTCTACGGCAGCGGTGTATCTTCAATGTGGCGCCGGCCCGTGAGTCAGAGCTCACGGTCCGGCAGCCAATCAGGAGCCTTAGCTGCCGGTCCGTGAGCTCTGATTGGATCATGGGCCGGCGCCAAATTGAAGATAGACACTGCCGCCGGAGACCTTAGAAGATGCGCCGGGCTGTGTGTGTCGGGCAGCGGTGGCCGGGAGAGGATTGAGCTGCATGCGGAGGATGAAAGCCGCATGCGGCTCGAGCCGCGGGTTGGCCACCGCTGCACTAGGTGATATTTTAAACAGTATTGCTCATTTTGACCCTTCTGAGCTATACTGTTTGTAAAATAATCCAGTGTGTACACACAATATAGTTAATGATACAAGCTCCCATGGGTCGTTAATGTGTTCAGTCTTTACATGCAGGTCAATTTCTAAAACTGCATGTTCAGGGTGGTGGCTGGGTGACGTCACTGAACGATATCGTTAACAATATCATTGTGTGTATGCGCTATATCCAGTGCTTACAGTGGTCCTAGAGAGGTGGTGGAACTCACCCTCCCCCCAGCTGTGAAATAAAGGGCGTGGTCTCAAGAAAGGGGCATGGTCATCCAATAGTATCCCCAATTCAAACTAGGCCACATGGTAGGATAATCTTATTAACATTACACCACATATTCGTGCCCCTCATACATAAAGCCCACAAGTAGTGCCACCCCAAATACAGTGCCCACAGCAATAGTGCCCCTTATGTCCCCAGGAGTGATGCTCCTTATAAAGTGCCCCTATGCAATGCCCCGTGTAGTGTTGCCCCCCGTCAGACGTCATGCCCCCAGCAGATGTGCCCCTTACACGTACAAAAAAAAAAAAAAAAAAAAAAAAAAAAAAACATCCCACAAACACAATACTCACCAGCCCCGCTCCTGCTCCCGGACCACTGCTGTCCTCCGCCTAGCCGCCCGCTCTTCGGATCTATGGGAGAGATGTCATGATGTCTTCCCCATAGCGCCGCATGCGCAAACTGCCTGAGCCGGAGTTCAGGAGTGAGCTCCGGCGGCCACAGATGAAAAAGCCAGGCGCCCGCTGGTAACAAAATCTCAGTGGGTTGCCTGACTTCTCCCACGGTTAGGGGAGCCGGAAGGGTGTTCTGGCTCCAAATGGAACTGATGGAACACAGTTCTGGTTCACTTTAACCTCTAGCTATATAATTTGCCCAGGAGTTCAAGGGAAAACACTGGACTATATCGCTCATGGAGCATATCATATAGAATGCACCAGGCATTAGATTACACATTCATATACATGAAAGGTTTACTATAATTTATCACTACATATTGCATCACTGATAAATGTAATTAGTAACCATTAAGAAAAAACATACCTGGAGGAGGTCATCGGACGAGACTTCCCCTCAGCAATCCCAGAAAGTAGTGAAGGCCGACATAGCAGGAGTCTGATAAGTCTTCACACTGCGCATGTGAAGGAGTCCCTAGCACTCCAGCTAAGGGTGGATTACCAGAGGGGGCCCGTGTGCAGAGTCTGTATGGGCCTCCTACTGTGCATGCACAGGTCTCCAGAAACATGGCGCCCGCCATGTTCTAGTGAATGAACACTACTGCACAGCGCCCACTTCCCCAGTGATTTTTTTTGCAGCTGATGCAGTGCCGACTCAGGACAGGAGTTGAACATGGATGCAGTGTGGGTTCCCTGTACCCTGAATGCACCGCACACACACTAAACCCATTACAGATACACCAATGACTCCAGCATCTGCTGGACACAAGGGTAAGAGCAATGGAAAAGGAGCAGTGAACCTCACTGCTTTTCTCCTACTACTCAGGAGCCCTTCAGCACATTTTGCCATTTCCTGATGAAGTGACATTCAGGTGCGAAACAGACTTGTTTCTCTAAATCGCTCTCCATATTACTGTATACTGAAGTGATATTTACACTGATTAGGGGCACTGCTGGAGAAATCTGAAGCTTCTCCACAGCAACCCCTCTTCTGAACAAGAAGCTATGAAAGTCCTGATACCACAATGGTTAGCGCTAAAGGGTTTATCTGCTGCATGATTAGACCCCTTAGGTGTCCTGTATAACTTTATAGTCGTCACGTAGACCATGCCGTCTGTCGACATGCAGCATGTTGTGACCATGGGGACATTTATGTCTACCTGGATGATATTTTGGCATAATAAACAGTCTATAAGCCATCCCTTGCAATCTTATCCAACCCCAACAGCAGCTCCAGTGTCTTCTTCCAGGTCCTGGCGACCATGTGACAGTCCCTTCCGGCACACTTCTGATGCTGTAACATTCTGGCGAGTATTTCTGCCCTTAAATATTGACATTTCACATGGAAACATTTCAGAGTTCAACATTGTAAACCTGATGAGTTTCAACCATGTCAATGTTCAGATGTAAACACTAGACAGCAACAAGGTTCCAGTTGACCATATATGCTTAGATGTTAAGCAGTGCTTGAGCCAATTTCAGATACATTATATACAGGACGCAGTTTGCTGGTTGCAGAAATCTGGACCACACTCCCCACTTGGGTGGTAGTCCACGCTACACCCAAGGGGGGATATAACCCTGTGGCAACTTAAGGTCGCCACCAGGCCCGAAACGTGGTGAGTGCAGTGAGCCCATGAGGGTACACGCTGCACTCACAGCCGGTATTCTGACTGTCATGATCCTGGTGACAGCTGGGATACCATACTGATCCCCTATATACATATGCAGCTGTGTCAATGCTCCTCTAGTCTCATCTTGATACTCCCTGTATGCAGCAGCAGGCAACCTGAGTGAAGCAAGCCAGCAGAGGTTGATGGGATATACAATCTGGATGAATTTACATAGCTTCCAAGTTTCTGGGTCCTATAGTTATAGGACCATTGGGCTATAATAAAGGACTTAAAGTTGCACTACAAAAATATTTACCTAGTGCTGTGGTTCAATCCACTACAAGGCTACAGGTGTGTAGATCAAATAGACAGTCACTAGGACGACATGAGGTTTTTTGTGTTTTTTTGGCATCTCTCCGTACAGTGACCGGGAAGCCAAATTAGTGCAGTGTTCGATCGCCATGCTTAGGGCAGGGTGCCTCGCTCCGCTTCCACTGCGCTCGGTACAGATTACTGTTCCAATTGTAGTCCACATGGATCGTTAAGTATGAAAAAGTTCGAAAAGTGAATAACTCATGTCGACCTTTTGACCCGTCAACCTAGAAACCCTGTCGACCTAAACATTGTCGATCTTCAGACCGGATCCCGGCTACAGAACAGACTTCACTATTAGAAAGTCTTTAAGTAAAGTTTGAAAAATAAAATAAAGATCTTCAGTGCTAGTCTATGAAAGTTTAACTCACTGTACTTTCTGAGCTACTAAACATAGAGTCTTGTACGCTGCGGATGTATGCCGGCCCCATGGACTGAATGAGGAATTCACACCTGCAATACAAAGATACTCAGAATAAGTGGACAGAGTCCATAAGCAGATATAGTGCAAGGTATAATACCATACATTGCTGGCAGACCCATCCTCCATGAAGACCCAGAAATCTCTTTATCTTACGTAATGTCACCAGTGACATGCAGTGAGGTGAGGCAGAGCCTTTCCTGTCATACTAACCTATACACCAGAGTTTTCACTATATAAATTGTATTATAATAATTTCATATATAAAAAGATGTTTCTAACATTTTGTCTTTCAGATATTTTATATTATAAAATATGACAAAGGCAAAGGGGTATATCAATTGAAGTGGATCCAATCCAACATTCATTTGTCAGAATGGATCCGACCTGGGCTATTCAATGACATCTCAATTCGACTTTTAAAAGTCGAATTGAGATGCCGGAGGGGAGACAGGGGAAATCCGCGGCCAGACGGGGGAGAGCAGTGCTACAGCAGCAGCTCTCCCCCGTCTCCCCCCCCCTACCAGTCCCTGCATCACAGCCGCCGCTCGCGGCAGTGTCCACCCAGCTCCAGCAAGCGAGGTCTCGCTTGCTGGAGCCGGGTGGACGCTGCTTTGAGTGGCGGCTGTGACATCCCCTAGCGCGGCTCTCCCAGTCTCACTTCGACTTTTTTAAAAGTCAAATTGAGATGGTCAAAAAGAGGGCCAAAACAGACACAAGCACGTGGATCGGCAGGTATTCCGCCGATCCACGTGCTTTTCGGCAAGTCTAATTCCTCGACGTGTCGAAAAGTTTGGGGTTAGATTGAATAGGTTGGAACCCCTTCAAACCTAAAAAAGTCGAACTGCCGTCTTTTCGACAGACCGCAGCTTTCGACTTCAATTGAATATGCCTCAACGAATGTTAGAAACATCTTTGTATTATTCTAATAATTTATAGGCAAATCTCTGGTGCAAGAAGTCTATGACAGGTGAGGCAACACCAACTTTTCCACACATCATTCCAGAAATATATACTGCTGCACCTGTGTATAATAACCCATGGACCCTTGGGCTCATGGTGTGTAAATCTGGCTCTGGTACCAGCCAGTGCGTCCTAGCCATTTACCTCACATCCCTGAATGTCACCTATAAGATACCTTCACACTCAGACAGATAGTCTTCAATATAGCTTTGACTCTC
Organism: Pseudophryne corroboree; assembly: GCF_028390025.1. NCBI lineage: Eukaryota > Metazoa > Chordata > Amphibia > Anura > Myobatrachidae > Pseudophryne > Pseudophryne corroboree. The sequence goes on from NC_086446.1 coordinate 285,870,082, forward strand.
TCCAAGATCACATATGCCACCATGTTTAGTTTTCAAAGTAATTGCACTTACCTTGGGAACCACTTGGCATGCTCCCTCCAGGGGTCATCCCCCCTCTCCCAATTTCTCAGTCCTCCGTCACAGTGAAAACACTTCACATTATCCCGATTCCCTGCAACAAATTACATTGGAGAAGGCAGTAGTCAGACTATTCATTTTTAGGACGAAAAAATTAAAATTGTATAAAGGGAAAAATGAGGATGCCAACATATTGCACTACAGGTCAGATAGTGTGCCCAACAACCCAGACAGAATTCATATTCTGTACTCAGCAGATACAGGGTCAGGTATCTTTCCCTCATCAGCTGACTCATGGTAGCACGACAGGACCCATCCATGTTACATCATGTCTTTTATAACATTCAAGTGCATGCCCAGTAATAATGTACAGAGGTCTCAACTAGGGGCCTGCGCTAACAGAAATGGGCATCACTGGCTCATATGCTGTGATGGAACTTAAAGGTCTAGAATAGACTCTAGACTAGTGAGCATTTTCTCTTTATCGGAGATGCACAGGCAGGGGATGAGCAGTGTGCAAGAAGGTCATGTATTACTGACCCCTGCCAAACACGCTAAACTCATAGCCCACATTGTTAGAGCATCCCATGATACTGGGCGACTAGGATATGACACTACGGCATACTATAGGCTGCTGCTGCCAGTCCGTACTTACCGGTGTAGAAGAAGCCTGCCCGGGCCAGCAGGTCAGGGGTCACCTCGGCATATTGGGGCCATGTGCGGTAAGTGGCCAGTCTCTCCCGCTCCTCCACCATATCAGGGTAGATGGCCTGCCAGGACTCCTCTTCCTCCTCCCCGGGTAACCTGTGCAGTTGCCCCAGGATTTGCCCGTCCACAGAGTCTGTGCCCGCCAGCCGGGGGACGTTACCCACATCTCTGCCCAGCACGAAGGGACATGAGGGGAAGAACTTGTGATGCTCGGCCAGGGGCTCATCTCCAGGCTCCCAGCACCTCAGCACCCCGCCGCAGCAGAAGCATTGCACCCGATCCCCGGGTCCCAGGTAGAAGAAGCCGGCCCTGGCCAGGTCATGGTGGCACAGGGTGCTGGGTCCGGGCCACATGCTGAATGTCCGCAGCCTGCTCGCCTCGCAGCGCATAGCCGGCTTCACCGGGGCGTGGGGCTCTGGCACCATGCTGGACGGACTCCAGGAGCCCAGGATGCGGCTGATCACCTCGTCTTCTACCGACATCTCCGCTCCTCTCCTGCTTAGAGCTCTGTGCCCGACCAGCGGGCTGGAGTCCCAGTGCCAGCGGCTCATGGCAACACGTGCTCTTCTGGAAGAGAGAGTGACCCGAGTCAGCATCACCCGGCCGGGCAGGGGCCGCTCACCCGCTGCACAGTCACATACACACACACACTGACAAAGGATTCCCCTCAACCCGCACACACAACAGGACTGGACACCAGTGACGAGCAGTGGCATTTCGTAATTCAGTGTATTGAAAAGTGACGGAGGATGTGAGCATTTGACAAAGTTATAATATACACCTATAGATATACATGTTATATATTTGCTGAAGTCACCAGTATAACGAGGACAATTTGTTAACGTATAGGTGTTCTATTTAATGCTGGCTACTGAGCATCAGGAACTCATTCTGTATACATCACCCTCTCTCCTAAAGTATTTTCAAGAAAGGTCCTCTTTCCAGCTGCATAACATTGTTGCCAAGGACCATAGACCCAATAATTGCAGATATCAGCAAGAACTGTAGTGTATAAAACAAAACCACACCTGGAGGAACAAGGCTGTAACTAAGTTGGTGAGTGTGCGACTGCACATAGCGGTGTTTATTATCCATTTTAGTTACTTTTACTTGTAGATCCTCCCCTCCCCCATTTTTGAAGCCTAGCATCTCCTAATACCTATACAACATTCATGAACTTAATTTGAGAGTTCGGTTATTCAGTTACACTGTCCTTTATTACATAGAGATACTGACATACCAGGGATTCAAACCCATTGCCTGTTGCATTGTAGTCAGACACTCTGTTCAATGAGCTATCTGACCCTGCCTAGAAAGCTAGAGAATTTTATCAGAAGCTCATTTTAGTGTGTGGCTGCAAGGGATTGATGAGTCACTGCACACTACATAGAGCTGTGCAATTGCAATGTTAATTTTTTTTTTTTTAACATACAGTACAAGTACATATATACACACACTAATATATAATTTGGAATGCACATGTAACAGTCACTCATGTTTAGTGGTTTCATCCAGCATGGATTTTAGCAAAGCCTCCCAAGGTGCTATTTGACTCCATAGACCAGAATCTAAAGCTACAGTTGTAACCTATGGCCTGCACATCGTGGATATAGTTCAAGGGTCCCCCAGAAACCCTCTGCCAGAAATGGCTGCTATACATGCGCAGTCAGTGGGACAATCTATGCACAGAAGCCCCAGCAGTGTGTACAGCACATCCACGTGGGTGCATGTTAATATATTTACATAAAGTAATCGGATATTGCAATGCAATCCTGGGCTCTAATATGTGAATGCTGAATGGGCCCCTAAAAGGAATGAGACTACCGTACCAGAAATCAGATACCAGAAATCAGATTTTGCAGTCATTAAGCCATTCTTAACACAAAACAGTGCCAAGAATTACACCAGCATTGTGGCTCTGCCCCACATCTTGAACTCCTGGGCATTTCAAGACAAGAGGGCCTGGACTGATAGCACGTGTACACTTTAAAAACCATGTAGAGCACCAATCCAGGCAGAAGCAGAGAGCTTTCAGGCAAACATTAGCAGAAGCTAACTACTACATCAAGTCATCCAAGAAAACATTGACAGTTTGGCATCAGGTTCACAGGTCAACAAAAAAAAAAAAAAAAAAATCAATAGGTCAACCCCAAATGGGTGACACATTAAGGTAAGTAAAAAAAAAAAAAAAAAAAAAAAAACAACACCACACAAAAAAAAAACAACAACACTTTTCATCCTGTCAACTATTTTGTACTGACCAGTCCATATGGGATCAGTACTAAATGCCGCTGGTCGGAATCCCGGCGGTCGAAATACCGACGCCGGAATCCCGACCACACAATCGGATCCCGTCCATATCAACCTTCTGACCGACCTTTTATGTTGACCATTTGGGGGTCAACCTATGACTGTAGATCTATTAAACCACACCCACCAGTTTAACAGGTAGCGCAAACCTGCCAGCTTTTGATGGAAGTTATAAACAAACAAAGCCACCAACTCGTTGGGATCAACATTCACATTGCAAGTGTTATGTCACAGCTTCAAATTCTGCCAAAACGTTAATTTTCTAAGAAGCACTTAAACAGGCTTATCAGGTGTATTAATCAGCCACAAAGCCAAAATTTATGTTTTTCGAATAACCATAGATGGAGCCTCAACTGATTCAGAGCTACTGTACAAGACAATCAACACAAGTGTTTATAGTTCAGATATCAAAACTTCTAAAGAGAAAAAAAAAAAAAAAAGTGGATAAGTTGTTCACAGGGCCGCTATCAAGGGGGGGTGGGGCTGGACTTCAGTCCAGGTACAAGAGGAGGCCCGTCTGACAGCAGTGTTTATCTTGACAGGACCACCGGCAGACATCCATGGATGGAGAGAGAGCCAGCAGCAGTATTTTTAATCTAATGCTGGCCATAAACCAGAATGGTGTGTATAGATCAGCAGCCAACCAGGAGCTACCTCTTGGCAGCTCCTAATTGGCTCAGGCCATTGGCTAATTTGAAATACTGCAGTCAACTCTGTCCCTCCATCACTGCTGCCATCCAGGCCCCTCTCAATGCAATGCAGTCTCTGATTAATCTGGAAGAATGGATACATTTTAGGGCACCAACTTTTAATGGTCCCAAAAGGTTTCTGGTGATTTTCAGTCGCCCAACCTTTCAGAGGAACGCGCTTCTGAAAAACTACATTGGAGTTTTTGAACGTTACTTTGTAGCACTAGAAGGCAGGGCCCAGAGCGGCATGTGTGGCAACCACTATACAATCAAACAGGTTATGCAGGCCACACACCTAAATATTTTCTTTCCAACCAACATTATCTAGATTTTGGCAGGTATCCAGAACCTGCCAGATAGTCTTTAGGTGTGTGGCAAGTTTTACTCAAGCAGAGGCTGGCATTCAGGTTCTCAATAGCCCCCTCCTAACACAAGGCTGCTGCTGTGCCATTCCCTCCTGTCAATATGGGAACAGAGGGGAGATGTATCAAACCTTAAGAGATAAAGTTACCAGATAGAGAACTAAGAGGTCTATTTACTAATCTTTAGTTGGAGATAAAGCAGACAAAGTACCAGCCAATCGGCTCCTAACTGCCATGTCACAGGCTAGGTTTGAAAAATGACAGTTAAGAGCTGATTGGCTGGTACTTTAACTCCGTCCACTTCAACGCAATCCAAGGCTTAGTAAATATACTCCTAACCAACTAATCAGCTCCAAACTGCCATGCTGCAGGCCATGGGGGAGATGTACTAAGCCTGAAACGCGATAAATATCACTGTGATAAAGTACCAGCCAATCGGCTCCTAACTGCCATGTCACAGGCTGTGTTTGAAAAATAACAGTTAGGAGCCGATTGACTGGTACTTTATCACAGTGATATTTATCACTTTTCAAGCTTAGTACATCTGGCCCAATGTTTGAAGAATGACCGAAACAGATTGGTACTTTCTATCTCTCCTTTATCTGATAGATCTTCCCTCAAGTCATAAGAAGCAAGGATCATGCAGGACACCTCACACAAGGTTACATACCTTATCCCAGCAGGCGGTATACCAGCTGTCAATATCCCGACAGAGGCATCCCGCCCGACAGAATGCCGGCAGCAGGGCAAGCACTAGTAGTCCCCTTGCGGGCTCAATGTGCTCACCAAAGGATCTATTCCCTCTCTACGGGAGTTGTCGACACCCACGAGTGGGAATAGCCCTGGCGCGCCAGGATTCCAATTGTCGGCATCAATAACCCAAATGCTGGGATCCAGACAGGCAGCATTTTAACTGTATCCCCTCTCATGACCTACAGGACCTTACCCATGCCAACCCAGGATTTATTTCCCAAAGGGCTATCCACTGCCAGTAAGTGTGAACAGAGGGCAGCAGCTTCATGCAAAAGATCACCCACCAAATAGCTCAACCACAGGTAAGTATCCATTAGGCCCAGCATTTACTTACATTCACTTAACCAAAACGATCCTTTAAGCTTTGTTATCTGAATAGACAAACAAAACAGGATATTAAAGGTTTAGAACAATCCCGTCTCAAGAGCTTAAGTTGCTCTGTACACTCTCATACATACCTCTCAATACAATATGTTCCAATAAAAGAGGAGTATGGCAGCTGAATGCTTTTATAGCACTGCTCACCCAGCTGCAGGGAATTAATTTATTAACCCTCGAAGTGCAGGGAGGCAATAACAGCAAGTGTAGTGAATATACAGTTTCTCTATTTTTCAAAGGATCAGTGCTATTATGTATAGTAAAAAAAAATAAAGTGGGAATCATATCTTATGGAACAACATTTCTAACAAATGATTTACCTGAGAAATCATATGACAAAAAAGAGGAGCCAGGAGAGCTTTACTGTTTTTTTTTTAGATTGATGTGTCTTTAACCTCTTCATGAATGGAAGGGAGAGGGGTACTTAATCATACCCCTTTCAGACATGCTCTAAATTCCCGGGTTTTTACACATGAACGCGCATCAACCCGGGAATTTGGTATGTCTGAAAGGCACCGACTCGGGAATGTGATCCGGGTCGCCAACCCTGCAATTGACCTGGGTTTTTCCCGGGTTTTTCTTCCCGGGTTGGCTTCCCGAGTTAAGTCTGAAAGGCGCGACCAGGGAATTTGCTCTCTGGCTGCATGAAAAAGGTTTTCATTGGTCAGAAAGGACCGCCTGATGCCTGCTGATGACCTCATCAGCGGCAGACGGAGGGGAACAGACGCCACAGCAGCATGGGAGGAAGCAGAGAGCTTTGCTGTGAAGTGTGGCAGTGCCAGAGTGCAGAAGGTACACAGAGCTGTGCATGTATGTGTGCCAGTGCCAGAGAGTGCCAGAGTAACACAGAGCTGTGCAGAGAAGTCTGCAGAAGTGTGCCAGAGGGTGCCAGTGAAGAGACTGCCATTTTGTTCTTAAAAAATTCAGGTATTGCGCATACGCTCATAATTATGAGTACATCATACACCTTGGTCTTATGATTATCTCGTTTGTATTTTTCACTGCAATACCGCAGCACTTTTTTTTAATGTAGAACAGGGGTCTTCAACCATTGCCCTGCAGCTGTTATGGAACTACACTTCCCAGCATTTTCTGCCACCGTTTAGCATGGGCTAAAATCTAAAATGTGGATGGGCATGCTGGGAACTGAAGTTCCATAACAGCTGCAGGGCAAAGGTTTAAGACCCTTGTGATACACCATGCCCTTTGGCAAAACTACTTTTTTGCACTGCAATACAGCAGCACTTTTATGTTATGGATAAAGTGGGTGTAATGCGCCTGTCATTCCGAAAAAGTTTTTGTACTATACCACATATGTCCTCATAATTGGGAGGATCTCATTAAAGATGCAAAAGATGTGCACACACGTTTTACAAGTTGAAAAAAAACTTTTATTCTTTCTAAAATAAACATTTTTGGAAAAGAAAAACTGGTGTTCTATTTATTGGTATATAAATATGAAATTACTGTATTCCTAACATGGAATTTAATAGCCTGCCCTCCCCTTTGCATGACCTCATTATTATGTGCCTGCAAGCCGTCCCCTTAAAATGATGACACTGCCTTAAAAACTGAAAAATCCAGCTTATGTCTGAAAGGGGCCAACCCGGGAATTTCCCGGGTCTGTGGTAGTGATGAGCGGGTTCGGTTTCTCTGAAACCGAACCCCCCCGAACTTCACGCTTTTTACACGGGTCCGAGGCAGACTCGGATCTTCCCGCCTTGCTCGGCTAACCCGAGCGCGCCCGAACGTCATCATCCCGCTGTCGGATTCTCGCGAGGCTCGTATTCTATCGCGAGACTCGGATTCTATATAAGGAGCCGCGCGTCGCCGCCATTTTCACACGTGCATTGAGATTGATAGGGAGAGGACGTGGCTGGCGTCCTCTCCGTTTAGATAGAGAGTGAGACACTTGATTTACTGGAGCATTAGGAGTACTCAGAGAGTGCAGAGTTTTGCTGATGGTCATACTAGTGACCACCAGTTTTATTTATTATTTAATATAGGCCCTCATTCCGAGTTGTTCGCTCGCAAGGCGATTATAGCAGAGTTACACACGCTAAGCCGCCGCCTACTGGGAGTGAATCTAAACATCTTAAATGTGCGACCGATGTATTCGCAATATTGCGATCAAAACCGAGTTAGCAGTTTCTGAGTAACTCCAGACTTACTCTGCCTGTGCGATCAATTCAGTGCTTTTCGGTCCCGGCTGACGTCATAAACACACCCAGCGTTCGCCCAAGCACTCCCACCGTTTCTCCAGACACGCCTGCGTTTTTTCCGGAAACGGTAGCGTTTCCTGCCACACGCCCCTAAAACGCCGTACATCCGCCCAGTAACACCCATTTCCTGTCAATCACAATGCGTTCTCCGGAGCGACGAAAAAGCCGTGAGTAAAATTACTTTCTTCTTAGTAAAGTTACTTGACGCATGCGCAGTGCGAACATTACGCATGCGCACTAAGACAATTCTCACTGCGATGCGATGAAAAATACCGAGCGAACAACTCGGAATGAGGGCCATAATCCGTTCTCTGCCTGAAAAAAAACGATACACAGTCACATACCATATCTGTGCTCAGCCTCAGTGTGCTGCATGATAATATCATCTATGTATATCTGACTGTGCTGAGTAGTGCTCACTGCTCACACAGCTTAATTGTGGGGGAGACTGGGGAGCAGTTATAGTAGGAGTACATATTTAACAGTGCACACTTTTGCTGCCAGTGTGACTGACCAGCAGTGACCACCAGTATATTGTCTGCCTGAAAAAGTTAAACACTCGTGTGGTGTTTTTTTTTTTTTTATTCTATAAACGCATTCTGCTGACAGTGTCCAGCAGGTCTGTCATTCATTATATTTCTATCTTCTTCATACTAGTAGTTTAGGAGTCTGCAGTGCTGACAGTATCCAGCAGGTCCGTCATTATATAATATATACCTGTCCTGCAGTAGTGATATATATATATTTTTTATATCATTATCATCCAGTCTATACTAGCAGACGCAGTACGGTAGTCCACGGCTGTAGCTACCTCTGTGTCGGCAGTCGCTCGTCCATAATTGTATACCTACGTGTGGTGGGTTTTTTTTTTCTATCTTCTTCATACTAGTAGTTTAGGAGTCTGCAGTGCTGACAGTGTCCAGCAGGTCCGTCATTATATAATATATACCTGTCCTGCAGTAGTGAAAAAAACACCCGAATCCAAAACACACCCGAATCCGACAAAAAAAATTCGGTGAGGTTTTGCCAAAACGCGTTCGAACCCAAAACACGGCCGCGGAACCGAACCCAAAACCAAAACACAAAACCCGAAAAATTCCCGGTGCTCATCACTAGTCTGTGGTGTAGTATGAAAGGGGGTCTGAAGAAAAACCCGGGTTTTTGCTGGAGAGAAAATACCGGGACTTGAGCAGGGTAATTCCCGGGTCATATGTCTGAAAGGGGTATCAGATTAAATTTAAGTGTTCCTTTAGTTCAGACATTCCCAACCACGGTCCTCAAGGCACACTAACAGTGCAGGTTTTAGTGATATCCAGGCTTCAGCACAGGTGACTTAATTAGTTGCTCAGTTATTTTGATTTAACCATCTGTGCTGCAGCCTGGATATCACTAAAACCTGCACTGTTGGTTTGCCTTGAGGACCGTGGTTGGGAATGCCTGCTTTAGTTGGTTGGTTGAGCCAATAAAATTTTTTTTATTTTTTTTACAGTTTCCTGAATTTTGCTGTAAACAGCCTTTTATTTGGATTATATTGTCAAAATACAACAAAAATGTTACTATAACCATACACTTAAAAAAAAAAATCATGATTATAGGTGTATTTAGGTCACAGCAGCTATTGTTTAAGTTTTAATTCTTACAAAGTTTAGGATGGCCATCAGTGTGTTTGACATCGATGGTTGCCATCGAAGGCAAAACTGTGAGTGGCCATTGATGGTCACCAACTATGCTATGGGAGACCATCGCAACTATGCTATGGGAGACCATCGTCTGTTATGTTAGTGAATGACCCGCGGGCCAATCACAGCCCGGGGGCAGGGCTTCACAGGTGTCAGGGGCGGAGCACTTTCCAAACAAAAATGTAATTTATGCTATGCCATCGATGGAGGGAAACCATCTGGTTCTCTCCCATTGATGGCAAAAGCATTCGACATTGGCCATAAACCATCGCTGATTAGTAATCATCAGTGGTCGATGGCCATGCCTATTTAATAGAAGGTGTAAATAAGCATTGGATATTCTTGCTGTATATGAACAACCCCACACACACTAATTCCCCTTTCTCTGACGTCCTAGTGGATGCTGGGACTCCGTCAGGACCATGGGGAATAGCGGCTCCGCAGGAGACAGGGCACAAAATTTAAAAGTTTGTCCACTAGGTGGTGTGTACTGGCTCCTCCCCCTATGACCCTCCTCCAAGCCTCAGTTAGGTTTTTGTGCCCGTCCGAGCAGGGTGCAATCTAGGTGGCTCTCCTAAAGAGCTGCTTAGAAAAAGTTTGTTAGGTTTTTTATTTTCAGTGAGTCCTGCTGGCAACAGGCTCACTGCAACGAGGGACTTAGGGGAGAAGAAGTGAACTCACCTGCGTGCAGGATGGATTTGCTTCTTAGGCTACTGGACACTAGCTCCAGAGGGACGATCACAGGTACAGCCTGGATGGGTCACCGGAGCCGCGCCGCCGACCCCCTTGCAGATGCCGAATAGAGAAGAGGTCCAGAAACCGGCGGCAGAAGACGTCTCAGTCTTCATGAGGTAGCGCACAGCACTGCAGCTGTGCGCCATTGCTCTCCGCACACTTCACACCAGCGGTCACTGAGGGTGCAGGGCGCTGGGGGGGGCGCCCTGGGCAGCAATGTAATATACCTATTCTGGCTAAAATATATCACATATAGCCCCTGGGGCTATATGGATGTATTTAACCCCTGCCAGGTTCCAAAAAAACCGGGAGAAGAAGCCCGCCGAAAAGGGGGCGGGGCCTATTCTCCTCAGCACACAGCGCCATTTTCCTGCCCAGCTCCGCTGCGAGGAAGGCTCCCAGGACTCTCCCCTGCACTGCACTACAGAAACAGGGTAAAAACAGAGAGGGGGGGCACTTATTGGCGATATTTATAATATTTGAGCTGCTATAAAGGGAACACACTTATTAAGGTTGTCCCTATATATATATTTATAGCGCTTGGGTGTGTGCTGGCAAACTCTCCCTCTGTCTCCCCAAAGGGCTAGTGGGGTCCTGTCTTCTATCAGAGCATTCCCTGTGTGTCTGCTGTGTGTCGGTACGTGTGTGTCGACATGTATGAGGACGATGTTGGCGTGGAGGCGGAGCAATTGCCTGTAATGGTGATGTCACCCCCTAGGGAGTCGACACCAGAATGGATGGCTTTGTTTATGGAATAACGGGATAGTGTCAGCACGCTACAAAAGTCGGTTGACGACATGAGACAGCCGGCAAACCAGTTAGTACCTGTCCAGGCGTCTCAGACACCGTCAGGGGCTGTAAAACGCCCTTTACCTCAGTCGGTCGATACAGACCCAGACACTGACACTGAATCCAGTGTCGACGGTGAAGAAACAAACGTATTTTCCAGTAGGGCCACACGTTATATGATCACGGCAATGAAGGAGGCTTTGCATATCTCTGATACTGCAAGTACCACAAAAAGGGGTATTATGTGGGGTGTGAAAAAACTACCGATAGTTTTTCCTGAATCAGAGGAACTGAATGAAGTGTGTGATGAAGCGTGGGTTACCCCAGATAGAAAACTGCTAATTTCAAAGAAGTTATTGGCATTATACCCTTTCCCGCCAGAGGTTAGGGCGCGCTGGGAAACACCTCCTAGGGTGGATAAGGCGCTCACACGCTTATCAAAGCAAGTGGCGTTACCGTCTCCTGATACGGCCGCCCTCAAGGATCCAGCTGATAGGAGGCTGGAGAATACATTTAAAAGTATATACACACATACGGGTGTTGTACTGAGACCAGCAATCGCCTCAGCCTGGATGTGCAGTGCTGGCGTGGCTTGGTCGGAGTCACTGTCTGAAAATATTGATACCCTGGATAGGGACAGTATTTTACTGACTATAGAGCAGTTAAAGGATGCATTTCTTTATATGCGAGATGCACAGAGAGATATTTGCACTCTGGCATCAAGAGTAAGTGCGATGTCCATATCTGCCAGAAGAAGTTTATGGACGCGCCAGTGGTCAGGTGATGCGGATTCCAAACGACATATGGAAGTATTGCCGTATAAGGGGGAGGAATTATTTGGGGTCGGTCTATCGGATCTGGTGGCCACGGCAACGGCCGGAAAATCCACCTTTTTACCCCAGGTCACCTCCCAGCAGAAAAAGCCGCAGGCTTTTCAGCCGCAGTCCTTTCGTTCCTATAAGAACAAACGAGCAAAAGGACATTCCTATTTGCCCCGAGGCAAAGGAAAGGGTAAGAGACTGCAACAAGCAGCTCCTTCCCAGGAGCAGAAGCCCTCCCCGGCTTCTACAAAGGCGTCAGCATGACGCTGGGACCTTACAAGCAGACTCAGGGGCGGTGGGGGGTCGCCTCAAACATTTCAGCGCACAGTGGGCTCACTCGCAGGTGGACCCCTGGATCCTGCAGGTAGTATCTCAGGGTTACAGGTTGGAATTCGAGAAGTCCCCTCCTCGCCGTTTCCTAAAGTCTGCTTTGCCAACGTCTCCCTCCGACAGGGCGACGGTATTGGAGGCCATTCACAAGCTGTATTCTCAGCAGGTGATAGTCAAGGTACCCCTCCTACAACAGGGACAGGGGTATTACTCCACGCTATTTGTGGTACCGAAGCCGGACGGCTCGGTAAGACCGATTCTAAATCTAAAATCTCTGAACCTGTACATACAAAAATTCAAGTTCAAGATGGAGTCACTCAGAGCAGTGATAGCGAATCTAGAAGAAGGGGATTTTATGGTGTCCTTGGACATCAAGGATGCTTACCTTCATGTTCCAATTTGTCCTTCACATCAAGGGTACCTCAGGTTCGTGGTCCAAAACTGTCATTATCAGTTTCAGACGCTGCCGTTTGGATTGTCCACGGCACCCCGGGTCTTTACCAAGGTAATGGCCGAAATGATGATCCTTCTTCGAAGAGAAGGCGTCTTAATTATCCCTTACTTGGACGATCTCCTGATAAGGGCAAGATCCAGAGAACAGCTGGAGGTCGGAGTAGCACTAACCCAAGTAGTGCTCCAACAACACGGGTGGATTCTGAATTTTCCAAAATCCCAACTGATCTCGACGACACGTCTGTTGTTCCTAGGGATGATTCTGGACACTGTTCAGAAAAAGGTATTTCTTCCGGAGGAGAAAGCCAGGGAGTTATCCGATCTAGTCAGGAACCTCCTAAAACCAGGAAAAGTATCTGTGCATCAATGCACAAGAGTCCTGGGAAAAATGGTAGCTTCTTACGAAGCGATTCCATTCGGCAGATTCCATGCACGAACTTTTCAGTGGGATCTGCTGGACAAATGGTCCGGATCGCATCTGCAGATGCATCAGCGGATAAAATTGTCCACAAGGACAAGTGTGTCTCTGCTATGGTGGTTGCAGAGTGCTCATCTGTTAGAGGGCCGCAGATTCGGCATACAGAACGGGGTCCTAGTGACCACGGATGCCAGCCTGAGAGGCTGGGGAGCGGTCACACAGGGAAGAAACTTCCAGGGCGTGTGGTCAAGCCTGGAGACGTCTCTTCACATAAATATACTGGAGCTAAGAGCAATCTACAATGCTCTAAGCCTGGCAAAACCTCTGCTTCAGGGTCAGCCGGTGTTGATTCAGTCGGACAACATCACGGCAGTCGCCCACGTAAACAGACAGGGCGGCACAAGAAGCAGGAGGGCAATGGCAGAAGCTGCAAGGATTCTCCGCTGGGCAGAAAATCATGTGTTAGCACTGTCAGCTGTGTTCATCCCGGGAGTGGACAACTGGGAAGCAGACTTCCTCAGCAGACACGATCTGCACCCGGGAGAGTGGGGACTTCATCCAGAAGTCTTCCACATGATTGTGGTCCATTGGGAAAGACCAATGGTGGACATGATGGCGTCCCGCCTCAACAAAAAACTGGACAGGTATTGCGCCAGGTCAAGAGACCCTCAGGCAATAGCTGTAGACGCTCTGGTAACACCATGGGTGTACCAGTCAGTGTATGTGTTTCCTCCTCTGCCTCTCATACCAAAAGTACTGAGAATTATACGGCAAAGGGGAGTAAGAATGATACTCGTGGCTCCGGATTGGCCAAGAAGAACTTGGTACCCGGAACTTCAGGAGATGCTCACGGAAGATCCGTGGCCTCTACCTCTAAGACGGGACCTGCTTCAGCAGGGACCGTGTCTATTCCAAGACTTACCGCGGCTGCGTTTGACGGCATGGCGGTTGAACGCCGAATCCTAAGGGAAAAAGGCATTCCGGAAGAGGTCATCCCTACCCTGGTAAAAGCCAGGAAGGAGGTGACTGCACAACATTATCACCGCATTTGGAGAAAATATGTTGCGTGGTGTGAGGCCAGGAAGGCCCCGACGGAGGAATTTCAACTGGGTCGATTCCTACAGTAAAAGGAGTACTACATATACAGCCCCCGGTTGTGCCCCCAGTGGCACCGTGGGATCTTAATGTAGTTTTGGATTTTCTCAAATCCCATTGGTTTGAGCCACTCAAATCGGTGGATTTGAAATATCTTACATGGAAAGTAACCATGCTACTGGCCCTGGCTTCAGCCAGGAGAGTGTCAGAATTGGCGGCTTTATCGTATAAAAGCCCATATCTGATTTTCCATTCGGACAGGGCAGAACTGCGGACGCGTCCTCACTTTCTGCCTAAGGTGGTTTCAGCGTTTCACCTGAACCAGCCTATTGTGGTGCCTGCGGCTACTAGCGATTTGGAGGATTCCAAGTTGCTGGACGTTGTCAGAGCATTGAAAATATATATTTCAAGGACGGCTGGAGTCAGAAAATCTGACTCGCTGTTTATACTGTATGCTCCCAACAAGCTGGGTGCTCCTGCTTCTAAGCAGACGATTGCTCGTTGGATTTGTAGCACAATTCAACTTGCACATTCTGTGGCAGGCCTGCCACAGCCTAAATCTGTCAAGGCCCATTCCACAAGGAAGGTGGGCTCATCTTGGGCGGCTGCCCGAGGGGTCTCGGCATTACAACTCTGCCGAGCAGCTACGTGGTCAGGGGAGAACACGTTTGTAAAATTCTACAAATTTGATACCCTGGCTAAGGAGGACCTGGAGTTCTCTCATTCGGTGCTGCAGAGTCATCCGCACTCTCCCGCCCGTTTGGGAGCTTTGGTATAATCCCCATGGTCCTGACGGAGTCCCAGCATCCACTAGGACGTCAGAGAAAATAAGATTTTACTTACCGATAAATCTATTTCTCGTAGTCCGTAGTGGATGCTGGGCGCCCATCCCAAGTGCGGATTGTCTGCAATACTTGTACATAGTTATTGTTACAAAAATATCGGGTTGTTATTGTTGTGAGCCGTCTGTTCAGAGGCTCCTACGTTTGTCATACTGTTAACTGGGTTCAGATCACAAGTTGTACGGTGTGATTGGTGTGGCTGGTATGAGTCTTACCCGGGATTCAAAATCCTTCCTTATTGTGTACGCTCGTCCGGGCACAGTATCCTAACTGAGGCTTGGAGGAGGGTCATAGGGGGAGGAGCCAGTACACACCACCTAGTGGTCAAACTTTTAAATTTTGTGCCCTGTCTCCTGCGGAGCCGCTATTCCCCATGGTCCTGACGGAGTCCCAGCATCCACTACGGACTACGAGAAATAGATTTATCGGTAAGTAAAATCTTATTTTTATACCCCTTTTACACCAAACTTTTGACCTGGGTAATTGCTGGGTTTACTCAGGTCGCAGCTTGGTGTAAGAGGGTCCTTGAAAAATAACCCAGGTCGAGTGACCAGGGAACCTGACCCTGGTAGCTACTAGGGTTGGACACAGGTAACGGTGCAGTGTATTTAAAGGAATGAGGGAAGCGGTTTGGACTTCTGCACTAGTTTGTATTAAATTACCATTACACTATTCCCCAATTAATAATGTCAATAAACAATTAAACCCACAAAGAGGGGGTGCTGCCTAAGACAATAATATTAGAGATCAACAAAACAAAAGAACAGGATTGTCTCTTTGGTTGGCGCACTTAGAGAAAAGAAAATTATATAATATATAAATATTATTGTATAATTAATTATTCTATAATATATATGATATAATTTTCTTTTCTCCAAGTGCGCCAACCAAAAATACAATCCTGCTCTTTTGTTTTGTTAAATAATGCAGTGTAAACAGCTCGACCTGGGTAATCCAACCCAGGTTATGCTTAAAAGCTACTGATGACTGGGTGCAGAGGTCTGCCTCAATGGAGTGTCTGAAGAGGAATCCCATACCCTAACTCCATGTATTACTAGAATCAGGCTGCATATTGCTAATACCCCTTTTACACCACCACTACCCGGGTCCAGTTACCCGGGAATCCAACCCGGCTAGCTTACAGGGTTGGTCCCTGGAAGGACTTGGGTCGCGATGCAGTGTAAACAGGGTAAACCGGGTCAGTGCGACCTGACATCCGTTCACACA
The DNA here is from genome assembly GCF_028390025.1 of Pseudophryne corroboree. Taxonomy (NCBI): domain Eukaryota; kingdom Metazoa; phylum Chordata; class Amphibia; order Anura; family Myobatrachidae; genus Pseudophryne; species Pseudophryne corroboree. The sequence goes on from NC_086446.1 coordinate 285,885,950, forward strand.
CTAGGAAGAGGCGGCGCTTCGATATCATCTCATCTCCAAGCGCTGACCCCGGGACGCGTCGCTGTTCATGTCACCAATCCGGCAATATGCCAGGTTGGTGCTGCAGTCTGAAAAGGGTCTAAAGCGGGTCGCACCCGGGAAGCACCCGTGTATTGCTCAGTGGCAAACGCAGGATTTCTAGAGGGTGGTTTCCAAATGTAATCCATAGTCTACCACTCTGCAGAACATGGAATACAGTATTAATATGTAACACTATAGACGGTCTATAGTATAGACTGTATCAAACATTTAAATAATATAAATAAGATAAGTGGTCACGAAAAAGGTTAAACATACTATTATAAATAAATACGCAAACACAATGGAACCAGTACTACACTTTCTAAGCACACATTCTTCCACCTCATGGTAAGGCTCCTGTCTCTTCTTCCTGGTAGCTACTCTTTGGTCCAGTGCACTGATTGAGTGCTCAGCGCCACACACAGCAAATTTGATAGAAGAAGTTGCTACCACTGGGCATGTGTAGCAGCTCTGCTCTGTCTCTTAACTTGCATGATGTGGCAGCAGCTCTAATAATCGTATTATATACTATTGTTATTGTAAAAATTTGAGCCAATTACCAAGAGAGGGGGGGGGGGGGGGATCCGGGCAACCAGAAACTCCCCCTGCGTTTGCCTATGTTGCTCCCAGGTGCAACCTGTTATTTAGGTATAAAAGCTGTATAATATAACATAGCTGGGACAGAAGAGACCAGCCAGTGCCGGGGGATTCAGACAGTCTTAGGGGATGATGCATAGATAGTCGCAAAATGTCTATGCAAAAATTGCCTATTTTTAACCAAGGCTTCAGTTTCAGTTTTGCTATTTTAGCAAAACTGCAACTGGCTGCGATCGTATGCTGGGGGCCGTCCAGCACAGGGCAAGGCCCAGCGTGCAAATACCCGTCAGCTATGCAATTGCAATTCAATTGAGTGTCCCGGTTTAAACGGACGGTATGGTAATCCTATACAGAGTTCAAATTATTCCAGTCGGCCATAATAGCATAGGCATCTGGCTTTGCAAGTCAAATGTCGTAGACCATTATGTCCCACTTGTGCTCATGTTTTAAACTTTTTTATTTTATTTGCAACAAACATATTTGATATCTAGAATCAATGAAACTACGAAAACCTCACACAGCAGACACAACGTCCATTTGACATAAAGAAAAATTTGCTTAAACATACTCAGAAAAGCATAATTTATGTCCGAGCATCAATCAGTGTCAGGTGAGCAGTTGCAATCAGTCATCCCACTATTAATATGGCCAGTATTGGACTGGGGCATGAAGGGTCCACTGAGGGAATGCAGTGCTAGGGGCTCATTCTTAGGGGTGTAGCTAGACTCCAGAGGGAGTGTGGCCAGCCAACACAAAGGCTTAGCTAACCATTACAGAGTGCATGATCTGGGCCCCTTGATAAATAAGTAAATACTAACAAGAGCATGCATAATGTACCAGATTAATAACAGAAATGTGCTGAAGAAAATACACCATAGTCCTGTGCAGTATAATGAAACATATGTATAACTAGGTGATTCATCGCGCCCTACGGGCGCTCTTCACACCATCGTAAGGGGCTACACCCCCTTAACCCGAAGCCACGGCGGGTTGGGGAGGAGCGGTTGCAGGGGGTGCCGCGGGTGGGGGAGGGGCAGGTGCGGTGGTGCCGCAGGTGGGGGAGGGGTGGGGGTGCCACAGATGGGGCCCAGGGTTACTGTGATTGGGGGCGGGGAGGGGCGGGTAATGCTTCTCCTGCTTCTTCTCCTGGGAAGCAGCTAAGCTGCTGTCCTCCCTTTGGCAGTGGCTCTCCCGGAGACTCGCACAGCAGCCAAACAGCCAGTCCCTATTGTTAGTGTCGGATTTTCCCAACGCGCCGCATTACAGGGAAGAAGATGGCACTCAATAAACTACAGCTCCCAGTAGCCCTCAGCGCCGGAATGCTTCGACGCTAAGGGCTGCTAGGAGCTGTAGCTTATTTAGTGCGTCTAGATCCCTGTAATGCGGCGCGTTGGGACACCGGCACTAACAATAGTGACTGGCTGGCAGAACTGACTGACTCGCTTAATCAATGTAAAAAGTGAGAGTGCTGTGCAGTGTCAGTGACACTGCACACCCACTGCACAGCACTGTCACCTTTTACATTGATTCTTGATTCAGCGTCCAGACATTACCCTCCGCGATATCACCCACTCTAGCCGTTACATTAGCCATCTCGGGGCTTCCAGGCTGGCAGCCCAGGTGCTGTGTTGTGAAGTCATGGCCTCTGGGGATCTGGGCGCGGCTGTGGCGGAGAGTCACTTCTGTGACATCACGAGCAGAGGAGGCTCCGGGGCTCGGAGAGTATGCAGCCAGCTATGAAAGCCTTCCGCTGCGCCGCTTTCAAATACATCTATGCCGGTGGCCTCAGCAGCTTTTGTTCCACCTGCGCTGCGGCTAGAGAGTGGGGATTGTTGATGCCGGAGGGGGCAGGCGGACTGGCAGCAGGACATAGGATGCTGCAGTAAAAGGATTTTTCTCTTACGTCCTAGAGGATGCTGGGGACTCCGTAAGGACCATGGGCACTATAAAGAAACTTTAGAATGGGTGTGCACTGGCTCCTCCCTCTATGCCCCTCCTGCAGAACTCAGTTTGATACTGTGCCCAGAGGAGACTGGGTGCACTACAGGGAGCTCTCCTGAGTTTTTCTGAAAGTAAGAATTTTGTAAGGTCTTATATTTTCAGGGAGCCCTGCCTGCATCGTGGGACTGAGGAGAGAGAAGCAGACCTACTTAAATGCTAGGCTCTGCTTCTTAGGCTACTGGACACCCTTAGCTCCAGAGGGAGTCGGAACGCAGGTCTCCCCTCGCCGCCATCCTCCTCACAGAGCCGGAAGATAGAAGCCGGGTGAGTATAAGAAGATAGAAGACTTCAGAGGCGGCAGAAGACTTCAGATCTTCGCTAAGGTAACGCGCAGCGGTAACGCTGCGCGCCATTGCTCCCACACACAACACACAAGGCAGGCACTGATGGGTGCAGGGCACAGGGGGGGGGGGGGAGCCCTGGGCAGCAATTTTAAACCTCTAGGACTGGCCAGACATTATATATAGGCTCTGAGGGCTGTATATAGAAAACCCGCCAGTTTTTAAAGAAATCGAGCGGGACCGAAGCCCGCCGCTGAGGGGGCGGAGCTTGATCCCTCAGCACTAACCAGCGCCATTTTCTCCACAGCACACCGCTGAGAAGCTGGCTCCCTGGACTCTCCCCTGCTGAACACGGTGACAGAGGGTTTTAAAGAAGGGGGGGCACATAATTTGGCGCAGTTGATATATCATAAAAAGCGCTCTATATATCTGGGATTTTTTTTTCCAGGGTCATTGGCGCTGGGTGTGTGCTGGCATACTCTCTCTCTGTCTCTCCAAAGGGCCTTGTTGGGAAACTGTCTCCAGATTAGAGATTTCCCTGAGTGTGTGGGGTGTCGGTACGCGTGTGTCGGCATGTCTGAAGCGGAAGGCTCTTCTAGGGAGGAGGTGGAGCAAATGAGTGTGGTGTCTCCGTCGGCAACGCCGACACCTGACTGGTTGGATATGTGGAATGTTTTAAATGCAAATGTGAATTTATTACACAAAAGGCGGGACAAAGCGGTGTCCAGGGAATGTACAGGGAGTCAAGCCCTGACTTTCACTATGTCGCAGGGACCGTCTGGGTCTCAAAAGCGCCCACTATCCCAAGTAGTAGACACTGATACCGACACGGATTCTGACTCCAGTGTCGACTACGATGATGCGAAGTTGCAGCCAAGGTTGGCAAAAAGTATTCATTATATGATTATTGCAATAAAAGACGTGTTGCATATAACAGATGACCCCTCTGTACCTGACACGAGGGTCCACATGTTTAAAGAGAAGAAGCCTGAGGTTACTTTTCCCCCTTCACATGAGCTAAACGAGTTGTTTGAAAGGGCTTGGGAAACTCCAGACAAAAAACTGCAGATTCCCAAAAGGATTCTTATGGCGTATCTTTTCCCGGCTAAGGACAGGATACGGTGGGAATCCTTCCCAAGGGTGGACAAAGCGTTGACACGCTTATCCAAGAAGGTAGCGCTGCCATCTCAAGATACCGCAGCACTCAAGGATCCTGCTGATCGCAGGCAGGAAACTACCTTGAAGTCAGTTTACACACATACTGGTACGTTACTCAGACCGGCGATAGCGTCGGCTTGGGTTTGTAGCGCTGTTGCAGCATGGACAGATACCTTATCTGCGGATATTGATACGCTGGATAAGGAAACCATTTTATTGACCCTGGGTCATATTAAGGATGCTGTCCTATATATGAGAGATGCTCAGAGAGACGTTGGCCTACTGGGTTCCAGAACCAACGCTATGGCAATTTCTGCTAGGCGAGCCCTATGGACCCGACAATGGACAGGTGATGCCTGACTCGAAGAGGCATATGGAGGTTTTGCCTTACAAGGGTGAGGACTTATTTGGGGAAGGTCTCACGGACCTGGTTTCCACAGCTACTGCAGGTATATCCACTTTTTTACCTTATGTTTCCTCACAGCCAAAGAAAACGCCACATTATCAGATGCAGTCCTTTCGGTCGCATAAATCCAAGAGAGTACGGGGATCTTCCTTTCTCGCCAGAGGTAAGGGCAGGGGGAAAAAGCTGCCAACTACAGCTAGTTCCCAGGAACAGAAGTCCTCCCCGGCTTCTGCAAAATCCACCGCATGACGCTGGGGCTCCGCTGAGGGAGTCCGCCCCAGTGGGGGCACGTCTTCGACTTTTCAGTCACGTCTGGATTCAATCACAGGTGGATCCCTGGGCAATAGACATGGTTTCCCAGGGTTACAAGCTGGAATTCGAAGACGTGCCTCCTCGCCGGTTTTTCAAATCGGCCCTACCAGCTTCTTCCCCGGAGAGGGAAGTAGTTTTAAATGCAATTCAAAAGCTGTGTCTTCAACAAGTGGTGGTCAAAGTTCCCCTGCTTCAACAGGGGATGGGGTACTACTCAACCCTGTTTGTGGTACCGAAACCGGACGGTTCGGTCAGACCCATTCTGAATTTAAAATCCTTAAACCTATACTTGAAAATGTTCAAATTCAAGATAGAATCGCTCAGAGCGGTCATCGCCAGCCTGGAGGGGGGGGATTATATGTTGTCCCGGGACATAAAGGATGCATACCTTCATGTCCCCATATATCCTCATCAGGCGTTCCTGAGATTTGCCGTACAGGATTGTCATTACCAATTTCAGACGTTGCCGTTTAGGCTTTCCACGGCCCGAGGATTTTCACCAAGGTAATGGCGGAAATGATGGTGCTCCTGCGCAAGCAGGGTGTCACAATTATCCCGTACTTGGACGATCTCCTAATAAAAGCGAGATCGAGAGAACAGTTGCTGAACAGCGTATCACTCTCCCTGAGGGTGTTGCAACAGCACGGCTGGATTCTCAATCTACCAAAGTCACAGTTGGTTCCAACGACCCATTTGCCTTTCTTAGGCATGATTCTGGATACGGAACGAAAAAGGGGTTTTCTCCCAATGGAAAAGGCCCAGGAACTCCAGAACGTGATCAGGGACCTGTTAAAGCCAAAAAGGGTGTCGGCCCATCAATGCACTCGAGTTCTAGGAAAGATGGTGGCATCTTACGAGGCCATTCCATTCGGCAGGTTCCATGCGAGGACCTTTCAGTGGGACCTTCTGGACAAGTGGCCCGGGTCACATCTACATATTCATCAGATGATCAGCCTGTCCCCCAGGGCCAGGGTATCTCTCTTGTGGTGGCTGCAGAGTGCTCACCTTCTAGAGGGTCGCAGGTTTGGCATTCAGGACTGGGTTCTGGTGACCACGGACGCGAGCCTCCGAGGCTGGGGAGCAGTCACACAGGGAAGAAACTTCCAGGGTCTGTGGTCAAGCCAGGAGGCTTGTCTACACATCAACGTACTGGAATTGAGGGCCATATACAACAGCCTACGTCAAGCGGATAATTTTCTTCGCGACCTACCGGTTCTGATTCAGTCAGACATGTGGCTCATGTAAACCGCCAAGGCGGAACAAGGAGCAGAGTGGCAATGGCGGAAGCCACCAGAATTCTTCGCTGGGCGGAAAATCATGTAAGCGCTCTGACAGCAGTCTTCATTCCGGGAGTGGACAACTGGGAAGCAGACTTCCTCAGCAGATACGATCTCCATCCAGGAGAGTGGGGACTTCATCAAGAAGTCTTTGCAGAGATTGCAAGTCAGTGGGGACTGCCTCAAATAGAAGATCCGTGGACTCTTCCTCTCAGAGAGGACCTGTTGCAACAGGGGCCCTGTCTGTTCCAAGACTTACCGCGGCTGCGTTTGACAGCATGGCGGTTGAACGCCGGATCCTAGCTGAAAAGGGCATTCCGGATGAGGTCATTCCTACTCTTATAAGGGCTAGGAAGGAGGTGACAGCGAAACATTATCACCGTATCTGGAGGAAGTATGTGTCTTGGTGTGAGACCAAGAATGCTCCTTCGGAAGAATTCCATCTGGGCCATTTTCTCCACTTCCTACAGACTGGAGTGAATTTGGGCCTAAAATTAGGTTCCATTAAGGTACAGATTTCGGCCCTGTCTATTTTCTTTCAGAAGGAATTGGCTTCTCTACCAGAAGTCCAGACTTTTGTGAAGGGAGTGCTGCATATCCAGCCTCCTTTTGTGCCCCCAGTGGCACCATGGGACCTTAACATGGTGTTACAGTTCCTTAAGTCTCATTGGTTTGAGCCTCTTCAAACCGTGGAATTAAAATATCTCACTAGGAAAGTGGTTATGTTTGTTGGCCTTGGCGTCGGCAAGGTGAGTGTCTGAGTTGGCGGCTTTATCTCACAAAAGCCCCTATCTGATTTTCCATGTGGACAGAGCGGAGTTGCGAACTTGTCCTCAATTTTTGCCTAAGGTGGTTTCCTCTTTTCATATGAACCAACCTATTGTGGTGCCTGTGGCTACGGGAGATTTGGAGGATTCCAAATCCCTTGATGTAGTCAGGACCTTAAAAATTTACGTAGCCAGGCAGGCTCGAATTAGAAAAACAGAAGCTCTGTTTGCCCTGTATGCAGCCAACAAGGTTGGCACTCCTGCTTCTAAGCAGACTATTGCTCGCTAGATCTGTAACACGATTCAGCAGGCTCATTCTACGGCTGGATTGCCGTTCCCTACTTCGGTGAAGGCCCATTCCACTAGGAAGGTGGAATCTTCTTGGGCGGCTGCCCGAGGCGTCTCGGCATTACAGCTTTGCCGAGCGGCGACTTGGTCGGGTTCAAACACTTTTGCTAAATTCTACAAGTTTGATACCCTGGCTGAGGAGGACCTCATGTTTGCTCAATCGGTGCTGCAGAGTCATCCGCACTCTCCCGCCCGTTTGGGAGCTTTGGTATAATCCCCATGGTCCTTACGGAGTCCCCAGCATCTTCTAGGACGTAAGAGAAAATAATATTTTAAACCTACCGGTAAATCTTTTTCTCCTAGTCCGTAGAGGATGCTGGGCGCCCGTCCCAGTGCGGACAACATTCTGCAAGACTGGTATATAGTTATTTGCTTGCATAAGGGTTATGTTACAGTTTTGTTCAGTCTTTGACTGATGCTGTTCTGTTTCATACTGTTGACTGGTTCGTATATTCCAGGTTATACGGTGTGGATGGTGTGGGCTGGTGTGAATCTTGCCCTTGGATTAACAAAATCCTTTCCTTGTACTGTCCGTCTTCTCTGGGCACAGTTTCTCTGGAGGAGGGGCATAGAGGGAGGAGCCAGTGCACACCCATTCTAAAGTTTCTTTATAGTGCCCATGGTCCTTACGGAGTCCCCAGCATCCTCTAAGGACTAGAGAAAAAGATTTACCAGTAGGTTTAAAATCTTATTTTTTTTCTCCCTATCTACAGCGCAGAGACTTGCTGCAGATGTATTGGCATACCCTCCAACTGTACCTTTTTGGTCTGTAAAGTAGGAAAAGGGGCGTGGCTACATCTCTTTACCCATGGCCACACCCCCTTTTCGAATTTGTACCTATTTTTATGTGTAAATTGTGGAGGGTATGTTGCTGCAGATGCAGTGGGCCTATTTTGGGGTGTGGACCCGGAGCTGCAGCTCCATCTGCCCCATTGTTAATCCTGCTCTGGGAACACACAGCAACCAAAGGGCAGAGCCTCCCATTGGATGTAACCAGTAGCGGTTCTTGCCATGGGCAAACAGGCTTTTTGCAAGTCAGTGGGGACTGCCTCAAATAGAAGATCCGTGGACTCTTCCTCTCAGAGAGGACCTGTTGCAACAGGGGCCCTGTCTGTTCCAAGACTTACCGCGGCTGCGTTTGACAGCATGGCGGTTGAACGCCGGATCCTAGCTGAAAAGGGCATTCCGGATGAGGTCATTCCTACTTTTATAAGGGCTAGGAAGGAGGTGACAGCGAAACATTATCACCGTATCTGGAGGAAGTATGTGTCTTGGTGTGAGACCAAGAATGCTCCTTCGGAAGAATTCCATCTGGGCCATTTTCTCCACTTCCTACAGACTGGAGTGAATTTGGGCCTAAAATTAGGTTCCATTAAGGTACAGATTTCGGCCCTGTCTATTTTCTTTCAGAAGGAATTGGCTTCTCTACCAGAAGTCCAGACTTTTGTGAAGGGAGTGCTGCATATCCAGCCTCCTTTTGTGCCCCCAGTGGCACCATGGGACCTTAACATGGTGTTACAGTTCCTTAAGTCTCATTGGTTTGAGCCTCTTCAAACCGTGGAATTAAAATATCTCACTTGGAAAGTGGTTATGTTTGTTGGCCTTGGCGTCGGGAAGGCGAGTGTCTGAGTTGGCGGCTTTATCTCACAAAAGCCCCTATCTGATTTTCCATGTGGACAGAGCGGAGTTGCGAACTTGTCCTCAATTTTTGCCTAAGGTGGTTTCCTCTTTTCATATGAACCAACCTATTGTGGTGCCTGTGGCTACGGGAGATTTGGAGGATTCCAAATCCCTTGATGTAGTCAGGACCTTAAAAATATACGTAGCCAGGCAGGCTCGAATTAGAAAAACAGAAGCTCTGTTTGCCCTGTATGCAGCCAACAAGGTTGGCACTCCTGCTTCTAAGCAGACTATTGCTCGCTAGATCTGTAACACGATTCAGCAGGCTCATTCTACGGCTGGATTGCCGTTCCCTACTTCGGTGAAGGCCCATTCCACTAGGAAGGTGGAATCTTCTTGGGCGGCTGCCCGAGGCGTCTCGGCATTACAGCTTTGCCGAGCGGCGACTTGGTCGGGTTCAAACACTTTTGCTAAATTCTACAAGTTTGATACCCTGGCTGAGGAGGACCTCATGTTTGCTCAATCGGTGCTGCAGAGTCATCCGCACTCTCCCGCCCGTTTGGGAGCTTTGGTATAATCCCCATGGTCCTTACGGAGTCCCCAGCATCTTCTAGGACGTAAGAGAAAATAATATTTTAAACCTACCGGTAAATCTTTTTCTCCTAGTCCGTAGAGGATGCTGGGCGCCCGTCCCAGTGCGGACAACATTCTGCAAGACTGGTATATAGTTATTTGCTTGCATAAGGGTTATGTTACAGTTTTGTTCAGTCTTTGACTGATGCTGTTCTGTTTCATACTGTTGACTGGTTCGTATATTCCAGGTTATACGGTGTGGATGGTGTGGGCTGGTGTGAATCTTGCCCTTGGATTAACAAAATCCTTCCCTTGTACTGTCCGTCTTCTCTGGGCACAGTTTCTCTGGAGGAGGGGCATAGAGGGAGGAGCCAGTGCACACCCATTCTAAAGTTTCTTTATAGTGCCCATGGTCAGAGCCGGATTAAGAGGGGTGCCAAGGGGGTCAGTACCCCGGGCCCCCCTGGCATAAGGGGCCCCCCAGCCGAAGCTGCTCTGCACCGCTCTGGTGCTGCTGTCCCCTCTGCCCTGTATGTGCCGCTGACCCGTGAGGAGTGGGGAGCGCGAAATCCAATCCTCCGTCTCCAGCAGCCGGGAGTCTTCATCTCCCTGCTGCAGCGTGGAGCCTTTACACTGACTTCTCCTGTTGCCGTTGCCTCAGCCTGGCTTTGTGCTGTGCTGCGCTTGGGGGGGAGGGGGGGTGAGGAGAAAATGCCCGCTGTCCGGTCCTACGGCAGGCATTTGGAGCCCCGCCCCCTAGTAGCGCTGTATACGGCGATTCGGGGGTCGGATCACAGGGGGTGGAGCTAATTAGAGATAATTGTTTTAGAAACACAATATATTGGCTCCGCCCCCTCCCCGGCGACCCGCAAATCACGGCATTTTTTGCCGTGGGGGCGGGGCCTAATAGTGAACTGTGTCCCTGGCTCCCAGCAATATCTCCTGGCTGTGGCATCCATTCCAATCCTCACCCCTTTCCTCAGGCTTCAATGTAAGTGTGTGCACAGGTGGTGTTCTATCTGTGTATACTGTATGTATGTATATATGTTCTATTAGTGTATATGTATGTGTGTATATTTTCTATGTGTGTGTATGTGTTTTATGTGTATGTTATGTATTTGTGAGTATGTGGGTGTATGAGATCTATGTAATGTGTATGTATGTATATATATATATATATATATATATATATATATATACACATACAAATCAATTGGCCGGCACTCCCTCTCCTTAATCAGCAGCTGTGATGTTCTTTACACTGCCTTCACATAAACCTCCAATAGTATGGCACTCAGCGGACTTCTTAATCACATATCACAAATGCCAGCTAGTTCAGCAACGTTTCAGGTTTTATTTACCCTTTTGTCGTATATGTGCTGTTTGACAAAGGGTAAATAAAACCCGAAACGTTGATGAACTAGCTGGCGTTTGCCATATGTGATTAAGAAGCCCGCTGAGTGACATACTTTTGAAGTGTGTAAATAAATAAATATATATATATATATATATATATATATATAGTGGTCAAAGTGGGGCAGTATACGGCGGTATGGTATACCGCCACTTCTTCCACTGACCCGGAAATGAGGAAATTCAAGTGCAGCAGGAGGCGAGGGAAGTGGCCATCCTGCTGCACATGTTGCTCCCCGTCCCTGCGCGGCGGCTGTGTAGAGCACTGTACTAGCTCACAGCCGCTCACCGCCAACAGCCACCCACCGCACGCCGTTCACCGCAGCCAGCCGCTCACCGCCGCCAACCACCCGCCGCTCACCCACAACAAATGAGGTAATGTTCCCCTGCTGTCACCTATCTCCCTGTCGTTACCGTCCCTGTCCCTACTGTCACTCTCTCTCCCTGCTGTCACTGTCGTCACTCTCTCTCCCTGTCGTTACTCTCTCTCCCTATCACCACTCTCTCTCCCTGTCGTCACTCTCTCTCTCTCTCTCTCTCCCTGTCGTCACTCTGGCTGTCCCTGCTGTCACAATTTCAACTCATTCAGTGTGCTACAATGTGAATTTCGGCTCATTCAGTGTGCTATAATGTGAATTTCGACTCATTCAGTGTGCTATAATGTGAATTTCAGCTCATTCAGTGTGCTATAATGTGAATTTCGGCTCATTCAGTGTGCTACAAGGTGAATTTCGGCTCATTCAGTGTGCTACAAGGTGAATTTCGGCTCATTCAGTGTGCTACAAGGTGCATTTTGGCTCATTCAGTGTGCTACAAGGTGAATTTTGGCTCATTCAGTGTGCTACAATGTGAATTTCAGCTCATTCAGTGTGCTATAATGTGAATTTCGGCTCATTCAGTGTGCTATAATGTTAATTTCGGCTCATTCAGTGTGCTACAAGGTGAATTTCGGCTCATTCAGTGTGCCACAATGTGAATTTTGGCTCATTCAGTGTGCCACAATGTGAATTTTGGCTCATTCAGTGTGCTACAAGGTAAATTTTGGCTCATTCATTGTGCCACAATGTGAATTTTGGCTCATTCAGTGTGCTACAAGGTGAATTTCGTCTCATTCAGTGTGCTACAATGTGAGTTTCGGGTGTGCTACAATGTGAATTTCGGCTCATTCAGTGTGCCACAAAGTGAATTTTGCCTCACTCAGTGTGCTACTATGTGAGTTTCGGCTCATTCAGTGTGCTATAATATGAATTTCGGCTCATTCAATGTGCTACAAGGTGAATTTCGGCTCATTCAGTGTGCTACAATGTGAATTTCGGCTCATTCAGTGTGCTACAAGGTGAATTTCGGCTCATTCAGTGTGCTACAAGGGGAATTTTGGCTCATTCAGTGTGCTACAAGGTGAATTTTGGCTCATTCAGTTTGCTACAATGTGAATTTTGGCTCATTCAGTGTGGCACAGTGTGAATTTTGGCTCATTCAGTGTGCTACAAGGTGAATTTTGGCTCATTCAGTGTGCCACAATGTGAATTTCGGCTCATTCAGTGTGCTACAAGGTGAATTTCGGCTCATTCAGTGTGCTACAAGGTAAATTTCGGCTCATTCAGTGTGCTACAATGTGAGTTTCGACTCATTCAGTGTGCTACAATGTGAATTTCGGCTCATTCAGTGTGCCACAAAGTGAATTTCGGCTCATTCAGTGTGCTACAAGGTGAATTTCGGCTCATTCAGTGTTTTACAAGGTGAATTTCGGCTCATTCAGTGTGCTACAAGGTGAATTTCGGCTCATTCAGTGTGCTACAATGTGAATTTCGGCTCATTCAGTGTGCTACAATGTGAATTTCGGCTCATTCAGTGTGCTGCATGTGAATTTCAGCTCATTTAGTGTGCTACAATGTGAATTTCGGCTCATTCAGTGTGCCACAATGTGAATTTCGGCTCATTCAGTGTGCTACAATGTGAATTTCGGCTCATTCAGGGTGTTACAAGGTGAATTTCGGCTCATTGAGTCTGCTATAATGTGAATCTCAACTCATTCAGTGTGCTACAATGTGAATCTCGGCTCATTCAGTGTGCTACAATGTGAATTTCAGCTCATTCAGTGTGCTACAATGTGAATCTCGGCTCATTCAGTGTGTTACAAGGTGAATTTCGGCTCATTGAGTCTGCTACAATGTGAATCTCGGCTCATTCAGTGTGCTATAATGTGAATTTCAGCTCATTCAGGGTGTTACAAGGTGAATTTCGTCTTATTGAGTCTGCTACAATGTGAATCTCAACTTATTCAGTGTGCTACAATGTGAATCTCGGTTCATTCAGTGTGCTACAATGTGAATTTCAGCTCATTCAGTGTGCTACAATGTGAATTTCAGCTCATTCAGTGTGCTACATTGTGAATCTTGGCTCATTCAGTGTGCTACAATGTGAATCTCGGCTCATTCAGTGTGCTACAATGTGAATTTCAGCTCATTCAGTGTGCTACAATGTGAATCTCGGCTCATTCAGTGTTTTACAATGTGAATTTCAGCTCATTCAGTGTTCTACAATATGAATCTCGGCTCATTCAGTGTGTTACAAGGTGAATTTCGGCACATTGAGTCTGCTACAATGTGAATCTCGGCTCATTCAGTGTGCTATAATGTGAATTTCAGCTTGTACCGTGTGCTATAAGGTGAAAGGGGCACCAGTGCTAGATAGCATAAGGGGTTCTACTACACTGGACATGCCCCCTTTTGTGTGACCGCATAATTGTGTCCTTGACTTTTGCATTCCCCCACTTCAAAATTTCCACTTCGACCACTATATATATATGTATATATATATATATACATACATACACGCACACGCACACACACACACACACACACACACACACACACACACACACACACACACACACACACACACACACACACACTTGTGTGTGCATCAAAGGAAACCCCCTTCCGAATCCTGCTTTTGCCCCTGCGGGGGGTTGTTGCTGGTGGGGGGGGGGGGGGGGGGCCTGTCTTGGGTGCCCTGGGCCCCCCAAGGGCTTAATCCGGCCCTGCCCATGGTCCTTACGGAGTCCCCAGCATCCTCTAAGGACTAGAGAAAAAGATTTACCAGTAGGTTTAAAATCTTATTTTTTTTCTCCCTATCTACAGCGCAGAGACTTGCTGCAGATGTATTGGCATACCCTCCAACTGTACCTTTTTGGTCTGTAAAGTAGGAAAAGGGGCGTGGCTACATCTCTTTACCCATGGCCACACCCCCTTTTCGAATTTGTACCTATTTTTATGTGTAAATTGTGGAGGGTATGTTGCTGCAGATGCAGTGGGCCTATTTTGGGGTGTGGACCCGGAGCTGCAGCTCCATCTGCCCCATTGTTAATCCTGCTCTGGGAACACACAGCAACCAAAGGGCAGAGCCTCCCATTGGATGTAACCAGTAGCGGTTCTTGCCATGGGCAAACAGGCTTTTTGCAAGTCAGTGGGGACTGCCTCAAATAGAAGATCCGTGGACTCTTCCTCTCAGAGAGGACCTGTTGCAACAGGGGCCCTGTCTGTTCCAAGACTTACCGCGGCTGCGTTTGACAGCATGGCGGTTGAACGCCGGATCCTAGCTGAAAAGGGCATTCATCTGCAGCTCCATCTGCCCCATTGTTAATCCTGCTCTGGGAACACACAGCAACCAAAGGGCAGAGCCTCCCATTGGATGTAACCAGTAGCGATTCTTGCCATGGGCAAACAGGCTTTTTGCCCGGGGTGCCGCTACCCTAGGGGCGCTGCCGCCATGGCAAGAGCCGCTACTAATCCTCCCTCCCCGCTCCCTGGCCCCGGCTGCAGCGAGCGCCGTGTGCGCCCGCTGCAGCCGGCATCGCTGACTGACGCTAGAGGTCAAAATTGACCCCTAGTGTCAGTGCAGCGCTGCTATGGGAGAGACGTCATGACGTCTCTCCCATAGAGAGGAGCCGGCGCCCAGAGACAGCAGCAGCAGCAGCGGTCCGGAAGCAGGAGCGAGGCTGGTAAGTATTGTGTGTTTTTTTTTAGGGTTTCAAAGTGGCGCTACTACAGGGGGCACATACTGGGGGCACCACTACAGGGGGCACTACTACAAGGGGCACAGCTACTGGGGGCACAACTACAGGGGGAACATACTGGGGGTACAGCTACTGGGGGCAAATCAACTGGGGGCACAGCTACAAGGGGCACAGCTACTGGGGGCACTACTACAGGGGGCACTGCTACAAGGGGCACAGCTACAGGGGGCACAACTACTAGGGGCACAACTACAGGGGGCACTGCTACAGGGGGAACAGCTACTGGGGGCAAATTAACTGGGGACACAGCTGCTGGAGGCAAATCTACAGGGGGGCACAAGTACAGGGGGCACAGCTACAGGGGCAAATCTACTAGGGGCAAATCAACTTGGGGGCACAACTAATTGGGGCAAATCTGGGGGCACAGCTGCTGGGGGCATAACTGTGGCCATGACCCTCCCCTATGAAGCCACGCCCCTATTTTTCGCTAGCTGTTCTGCCGCGGTGGGGGGGCGCCAGTGGAAACTTTTGCACTGGGCGCCACAAGGTATAGAACCGGCCCTGGATGTAACCTATGTGGGAGGGCGTTTATCAGCTGTGGACTGGGTGTGATAGACCTGCCGCTAACCCAATGAGAGCTCCTAGCCACGCCCAGCGTTATACACACAGTCATTCTGGGCTATTATATAGGAGATGTATAATTCAAGTGCACAGTCTGGATTCTTATCTCTAGAGAAAGGGGTGGGCCATCAGGCATTGGGGGTGGGGCACCGGGGGGGTTTCCCCTGTAACCTTGTGGGCCTGTTGGACCCTGAATACGACTTTCCAAGGGACAAGGGACAAAGTGTAACATTTTCTTGGCCTGGATGTGTTTATAGTTGGGTGACGATGCCCCCTAGTGTCCTATGTTAAAATGCCATTCAATCTCCCCAGGTTGAGCAGTTTAAGTATCCAAATCACTCAATCATGGAGGTATATATGTGTGCATACACTGTTCATATGTGGTGCAAGATCATTAAAGTCATGCTATACCAACTTGCAAAGTGCTCACTCTGTATCAGCCCCTTAGGCCAGGTACACACTAGAACGATCTGACGGGCAACAGGACCCATACACACTTGGACAATGCAGGTAACGATGGCACAATGTAGGATGCCATGCTGCATTTGGCAGCATGGCAGCATACATGATATCTTCTGGTTGACTATGCAGCATAGCCAGCTGGAAGATATTGCATGCGACCAACGAGAGCGCCCAATAGGGCATACAAACTTAATGATTTGCCCGATTTTGCCCGAAGCAATATGGCCAATATTACTTAAGTATGAACCCACCCTTAGAGTGTAGTAAATGTGAGGATACTTGCATAATGTTTTGATATTTTTGCGCAATCAACGTGGGCTGCTCACCCAATAGTGCCTTAAGTGACACCTGGGGTGCCTTCATGATCACTTAGTCAATTAACTTGGAAAAATATAATAGTAGTACTTTCAGAGCCGGTCCTTGCAATAAGCAGTATAGGCAAATGCTTGGGGCATCTGAAAAGGGATTGTGTGCGGGATCCCGACAGTCTGGATGCCGGTGGTCAGAATACCGACAGCGGTATCCCGCTGGTTAGAATCCCTACACACTTAGGTAAGCAGGCTAACCCTCGCCCTAACCCTTTCCATAACCCTCCCTACCCGCAGCCTAAACTTTACCTCCCCTCACACAGCCTAACCTTAGCCCTCCCCTAGTGCGTAACCCTAACCTCTGCTCCCACAACCTAACCCTCCCCCCCTCATACTAACATTTGGGATTGTGACCGTCAGGATTCCGGTGTCTGTGGAGATGCCGGGATTCCAATGCCGGTCTTCTGACCACCGCCATCCTTATTAACAGGATGCCAACTACATCTCCTGAAAAGCCTAGGGGCATCTGAACGTCTCAATTCTAATTAGCAATTTTGGGATATAGCTTTATTGCTCTGGCGGTGCAATAAAAAATTTTTGTTCACTGCAGCACAGTGTGTGTGACATCATGACATCACGCAGTAAGCCTGTGAGTGGGAGACTCCTGAGGTTTAGGGTAGTCCCCATGCAACACCCAAAGAGTATGTGGCTCTCCCACATCCCACCTGCTTCCTAGTGAAGCCAGCAGGATGGGAATAAAATCTATGTTATCGGAGTGTCTGTGTAAAGTGGCAAGGACTAAAAGACGCAAATCACGTCACTTAGCCCTACCCCCAAGGCTGGATTAAGGCAGGGGCGACAGGGGCGGTCATCTCGGGGCCCCCACACAGTGTTGTCTCAGGCTGAGTAGTCCCTGGCGGCTCAGCTGTTCATTAACAGCGGCCGCCAAGGAGCTACTCTGTCTATGGCCAGTATCGCGGAATAGTGAAGAATCATCTCGCGAGACACTGACCCTGTGCCGGCCATGTCCCTGTTCCCCCTGTACATGCTGCAGCGTCCAGCGTTGTTGGGAGGTGGTTGTGTATAACGATACATGGGGGTGCTGAGGATCTGCCATAACTTTTTCTGGTGGGCGCCCCCACAACTTCATTGTTCCTTGGCCACCACCAGCCTTAATCTGGCCCTCTGCACCGTGGGCTTGCGAATTGCGGGCAGTTTCCCAGTCAGTATAGGGTAGGATGCGAGTCCTTTAGGACGCTACAGTGCCTAGTTATAAAGTGGCAGTTTGAAATCAATAATAGTATTATACCTGCGTTAAACCGAAGGAAAACAGAAGGCAAACAAACAACAAACAAACCAACATTACTACAGTAGGACTGCGTTACAACTACAAAACTCAGAGTCATTATGTGGCCTCTCCTCACCTCTGCCATGAGAACCTCAGGTCTAACCCTCAACATAAGCAGGGAGCTATGTGGGGAGAGCACCAGGAGCAGGCTCAGCAGCGACATTTCCATCAGACTTGAGTGTGTTCCGCACATTCTCATACCCACCCGTTCTCCTCCCATGAGACCAGGACATTTATAGTTTCATCAAAATAATGTTATCCTAATTTTCCCCCTCCGTTGGTTACCTGTACATTTTTTCTTTACCATGTGTCTTCTTTTTCTCTCTTCCACCCCTCTTTGTGCTATTCCTGTAATGTGTATCTCCACTGTATGCACACCTTGCCAGCATCCAGAGAAGGTCGGTGGCATCTACGAGTCCAGGTAATTCACTGTGAACCTGTAAAATAATTGACATAAAGTGGAGGGGTTTTCCCAAACTTACCCTTCTTACCTATGTTACTGTAATACAAGTTTGGGTGGAGTCACTAATAATACCACATCAATCCACAGTAATAAATTAGTGTTACAAATATAATAGTAATAATAATAATAATAATACATGTCAATAGATCGTTTCAAATTCTGGGGGTAATTAAGAGGTAAATGCAGACTTTTGTTGTAGCCGCTACTTTGTCTTTATGCTAATGCTACAGCCGATAAGGTCCTATTATGATGCCCACCAGCTGCAGTGCGAATCCGATAGTGTGCGTACAAAGACGCACTTTAGCGCACTTCTGAAACACTTCCTATGTGTTCATCAATTTTTAAGGTGAGTTTAACTGGGGTCTAAGATAGGGATAGCCCCTGCTTTGAAATACCACACTGATGGGTGTCGATGGTATCCTCCCATCGATGTTGACCATTGAGAGAGACCATCGATGGTAGACCCATCGATGGATATCCCTAGTTTAAGAAGTTTATTGTTATTCAACCTTCAATTACTGCTCTCCTAATTGTATGCAGTATTGAAGAGGGTGGGTGATAGATGAATGTTTAGCCAATGATGTAATATAAATGTCTGTAGCCAATCAGATCTTTAGAATGTTGGCAGCAGGAGATGTTGGGACAAGGTTGAATGTGGCAAAGCATTGTAATGATGAGAGGAGAGCAATGGCACAAATAGGAAGTCCCATACAGACCAGGGGCAAACGCAGGATTTCTAAAGGGGGGTTTCCGGATACAGTATGATAGATAGATAGATAGATATAATGAGGAAGGGGACACGTCCCCGAAACGTTACTGGTTTGCACAATAAATCTCTTCACGGAGTTTTCACGTTTAACTACAAGCCTGTGAGTGCCACCTAATTTCTCTGCTTATATATATATATATATATATATATAATATGGGATGCGCCAGAATCCCAACACACAACGGAATGCCGCACCGGAATCCCAAAAGGGGCCAGGACATGACGCTGTATCCCGACTGTCGTCACAGTGGGTTGGGTAGGTATCACACCGGGGATGGAGGGGGGTTTAGGTTTAGTTGACCCCCAGAGGACTTAGAGTAAGGGTGTGGGGGGTGGGGAGGTTTGGTTCAGGGTTTGGGGAGATGGGGTTAGGGTTAGGCACCACCATGAAGGGGGGGGGGGGGTGTTAGGCTCCGGGGGGAGACTGTTTAGGGTGTGCGGGGAGGGTGAGTTAGGTTTATGTGCCACCCGGGGGAAGGCGGGGGTTAGGGTTAGGCTGTAGTGGTGGTGGGGGAGGGTTAGGGTTAGGCACCTAAAAGGGAGGGTTAGGTAGGGTAAGGGGAGGGTTAGACCAGGACTTTTCAAATAATTGATACTGTAAACCGCAGGTTTATACACGTACATATCAGGGACGTAGTATAGCTGTATTCACAAACTGTAAAAAAAGATACATGCTCACATCTGCCTTCCTGCCACCATTGCCGAGGTCTGCAGCTCCTCCGCTGATGGTGACTGCCTCCGTTCGCTGCTTCCAGGGAGCTTTGATGTGCTGACTCCTGCATCTCTGCCGCAGACAGTGACTGCCTCCGGCCGCCGCTGACTGTGTGACTCTGACAGGCCGCACTGTGTGGACCTCGGAGGGAGCTGCTATGGTTGACCATGCGCAGCCAGCAGCTCCCCCCCCCCCCCTCCCCCCTCCCGTGACACTCTCTATGCTGAGAACTACACAGCTCTCTGCTAGAGCAGCTCCGCTGTCGCGATCGCGGCTTTTACTGAGACGGAGACACTGCTGTCTCCGTCTCCAAAATAAAAATGTTGGCTCATCAGGGGGGTTTCCAGGTACTCGGAAACCCCCCCTGCGTGCGCCACTGCATAATTTGTATTGGTCCTGGACCACCAATCCATATCATCCAACTGTACCTTTTTGGCCGGTACAGTACTGTTTTTTTTTTTTTATGGTTTGTACCAGCCGAAAAGGGCTATGTACCAATTTTTGACTCACTAAATTTCCATTGCAAGTATAGGAAAGGGGGCCCGTGGCCACACCCTTTTTCCTACTTTGTACCGTTTTTTGAGTGTAAAATGTTGGAGGGTATGCCAATCCAAGGCATCTCTGCAAGTGCCCTGAGGCACTCCAGGGTGCCTAGGCACACAGTTTGAGAACCACTAGTATAGTACATAGGCCCTCATTCCGAGTTGTTCGCTCGCTAGCTGCTTTTAGCAGCTTTGCACACGCTAAGCCGCTGCCTACTGGGTGTGAATCTTAGCATAGTAAAATTGCGAACGAAAGATTAGCAGAATTGCGAATAGACACTTCTTAGCAGTTTCTGAGTAGCTCCACACTTACTCGGCAACTGCGATCAGTTCAGTCAGTTTCGTTCCTGGTTTGACGTCACAAACACTCCCAGCGTTCGCCCAGACACTCCCGCGTTTCTTCAGACACTC
This sequence comes from Pseudophryne corroboree, assembly GCF_028390025.1. Lineage (NCBI taxonomy): Eukaryota > Metazoa > Chordata > Amphibia > Anura > Myobatrachidae > Pseudophryne > Pseudophryne corroboree. The sequence goes on from NC_086446.1 coordinate 285,906,417, forward strand.
CCGCGTTTTTCCCAGAAACGGCAGCGTTTTTTCACACACACCCATAAAACGGCCAGTTTCCGCCCAGAAACACCCACTTCCTGTCAATCACATTACGATCACCAGAACGAAGAAAAAACCTTGTAATGCCGTGAGTAAAATCCCTAACTGCACAGCAAATTTACTTGGCGCAGTAGCAGTGCGAACATTGCGCATGCGCAATTAGCGGAAAATCGTTGCGATGCGAAGAAAATTACCGAGCAAACAACTCGGAATGACCACCATAGTGTACAGAATAATACTTTTTTGTGGACCAGCAGCTGTATGCACTTTCTTATTCTGCACATCAGCGGTGCAGTACTTGTACTTACACCAGCCTGAGAGTTTTCACAAAATACTGCAAACCCTCCAACATTTTACACATAAAAATCGGTGCAAATTCAAAAAGGGGGTGTGGCTACAGGTAAAGGGCCTTTTCCTGTTCTTTCAGTGGAAGTTTCGAGAGCCAAAAATCGGTACAGACTTTAAAAAAAGGGTACTGTACCTACCAAAAAGGTACAGTTGGAGAGTATGATACTGCAATAAAGTACAGATGTGCGGCGGGCACTTTTCGTGTTTTGGTTTTGGTTCTGGTTCCATGCTGTGTTTTGGATCTGGATTGGTTTTGCCAAAACCACCCTTTCGTGTTTTGGTTTTGGACCTGGATGATTTTTGTAAAAAAAAAAAAAAAAAAAACAGCTAAAATCACAGAATTTGGGGGTCATTTTGATCCTATGGTGTTATTAACCTCAATAACATTCATTTACACTCATTTCCAGTCTATGCTGAACACCTCACACCTCACAATATTGTTTTTAGGCCAAAAGCTTGTACCAAGGTGGCTGTATGACTAAGCTAAGCGACACAAGTGTGCGGCACAAACACCTGGCCCATCTAGGAGTGGCACTGCAGTTGCAGACAGGATGGCACTTAAAAAAACTAGTCCCCAAACAGCACATCATGCAAAGAAGTAAAAGAGGAGCAATGAGGTAGCTGTATGACTAAGCTAAGCGACACAATTGTGCGGAACAAACAACATGGGACGTGCTGAAATTTGCCCAGATGTAATACACGCACAATATTGGTGGCACAGGCGAGCGTACCCCTGCACCACACACGGGGAAAACCCTGTAAAAATTATTTGGATAATAATATAAGTAATGTATATAACCCTTTTATTTGGAGTAAATAATATACAGCACAGGACACTACCACTGGACTTATGGCAGCACAAGACACCACCACTGGTCTGATGCAGCTCAAGACAGCACCACTGGACTGGACTTATAAGGCAGTACCCCTGGACTTATAGGGCAGTACCCCTGGAGTTGTACGGCAGTGTCAGACAGGATGGCACTTCTAGTCCCCAAACAGTACATGATGCAAAGAAGAAAAAGAGGTGCAAAATGGAATTGTCCTTGCCCCCCCCCCCACCCACCCTTATGTTGTATAAACAGGACATGCACACTTTAACAAACCAATCATTTCAGCGACAGGGTCTGCCACACGACTGTGGCTGAAATTACTGGTTTGTTTGGGCCCCCACCAAAAAAGAAGCAATCAATCTCTCCTTGCACAAGCTGGCTCTACAGACGCAAGATGTTGACCTCATCCTCTGATTCCTCACCCCTTTCAGTGTGTACATCCTCCTCCTCAGAGAGTATTAATTCGTCCCCACTGGAATCCACCATAACAGGTCCCTGTGTACTTTCTGGAGGCAATTGCTGGTAAAGGTCTTCCTGGAGGAATTTATAATTCATTTTGATGAACATCATTTTCTCCACATTTTGTGGAAGTAACCTCCTACGCCGATCGCTGACAAGGTTACCGGCTGCACTAAACACTCTTTCGGACTACACACTTGAGGGGGGGCAACTTAGGTAAAATAAAGCCAGTTTGTGCAAGGGCATCCAAATTGCCTCTTTTTCCTGCCAGTATACATACGGACTGTCTGACATGCCTACTTGGATGCTGTCACTCATATAATCCTCCACCATTCTTTCAATGGTGACAGAATCATATGCAGTGACAGTAGACATGTCAGTAATCGTTGGCAGGTCCTTCACTCGGGGACAGATGTCAGCACTCGCTCCTGACTGCCCTGCATCACCGCCAGCGAGTGGGCTAGGAAATCTTATCTTTTCCAGTTGCAGGAGAAAATGAAGGAGGAGCTGTTGACGGGTCACGTTCCGCTTGAGTTGACAATTTTCTCACCAGCAGGTCTTTGAACCTCTGCAGACTTCGGTCTGCTGGAAAGAGAGATACAACGTAGGCTTTAAACCTAGGATCGATCACGGTGGTCAAAATGTAGTGCTCTGATTTCTACAGATTGACCACCCTTGAATCCTGGCAAATCGAACGAAGCGCTCCATCCGCAAGTCCTACATACTTTGCGGAATCTCTCCGTTTTAGCTCCTCCTTGAACTGACTTCACATGTGGCAAGTTCAAAGGGTTGAAGAACCTTGCACAAGTCGGAAATCATTCTCCACTGCACTTGGGTCAGGTGCATTCCCCCTCCTTTGCCTATATCGTAGGTGGATGTATAGGCTTGAATGACATTTTGCTGCTTCTCCATCCTCTGAAGCATATAGAGTGTTGAATTCCACCTCGTTACCACCTCTTGCTTTAGGTGATGGCAGGGCAGGTTCAGGAGTGTTTGCTGGCACTCCAGTCTTCGGCACACGGTGGCTGAATGCTGAAAGTGGCCCGCAATTTTTCAGTCCACCGACAGCATCTCCTGCACGCCCCTGTCATTTTTCAAAAAATTCTGCACCACCAAATTAATTATATGTGCAAAACATGGGACGTGCTGGAATTTGCCCAGATTTAATGCACGCACAATATTGGTGGCGTTGTCCGATATCTCAAATCCCCAGGAGAGTCTAAGTGGGGTAAGCCATTGTGTGATGATGTCCCTCAGTTTCCATCTCTGTCTAGAGAAGTGGAACCTAGATGGGATTTGGTACCGGGGCACACTACCTCCATCAATTCTCTAAGTCCCACTGCACTAATGGTGGATACCGAACGCAAGTCTAACACCAACATAGCTGTCAAGGCCTCAGTTATCCGCTTTGCAACATGATGACTGATGTCATATTTCAATCTTCCTCGCAAAGGACTGTTGGACAGTCAATTGCTCACTTGAAGTAGTACAAGTGGTCTTCCGACTTCCCCTCTGGGATGACGATCGACTCCCAGCGTATAAGGGAGGATGTTCTTAGGTGGTTAACATCCTTACCCATACTTATTATGGATTGACAGAGGCAACACACAGCTTGACACCTGTTGTCCGGATTTGTGGAGAAATAATTCCACACCAAAGAGGTGGCTTTTTTGGTAGTTTGCCCAGGCATCACAATGGGCTTATTCATCCCACAGACAACTGTCTCCCCCGGTGCCTGATTTAAATAGCCCACATCACCATCAGAATCCTCATCGTCAACTTCCTCCTCAGCGCCAGCAACACCAATATCCTCACCCTGGTGTACTTCAACAGTGACATCTTCAATTTGAATACCAGAAACTGGACTGTGGGTGCTACTCCAGCACTTGCAGGGGGCGTGCAAATGGTGGAAGGAGCCACCTCTACCCGTCCAGTGTTGGGAAGGTCAGGCATCGCAACCGCCGACATACTTGGACTCTCCTTGGGGATTTGTGGTACCATCTTAGAACGCACAGTTCTTTGCTGTGCTTTTGCCAGCTTAACTCTAATCATTTTTCTAGCGGGAGGATGAGAGCTTTCATCGTCATGTGAAGCTGAACCACTAGTCATGAACATAGGCAAGGGCCTTAGCCGTTCCTTGCCACTCCGTGTCGTAAATGGAATATTAGCAAGTTTACGTTTCTCCTCAGGCCATTTAAATTTATTTTTTGGGGTCCTTTTACTGAACTTTGGCTTTTGGGATTTTACATGCCCTCTACTATCACATTGGGCATCGGCCATGGCAGATGACATTGATGGCATTTCATCATCTATGTCATGACTAGTGGCAGCAGCTTCAGGACTAGGAGGAAGTGGTGCTTGATCTTTCCTTATTTTATCCTCCATTATTTTTCTGGAGTTATATAACACTATATGTGGCACAGGACAGCGTATCCCTACACCATGTCACGATCCGGGTATCTGGACGCCATTTCTTACCCATCAGATGCCTCCTAAGGCTGGCTCAGCGCTCCAGGACCGGATCCCATCTGTTATCCTGATGTTTACATTCCTGTATCCTCTCCTGTCACTCTGAGACGCGGTCACAGTAAACGCCATATTACACCTGGCATGGCGTCCCCCGCGGCCTCCGCCGCCGTCCCTGAGCTTCTGCATGCAGAGTGTCTGAGTGGCGATTACGTCAGCCGCGGCCTCCGCTGTGTCCGCGTGGTTGGATGTGCACCTGTCAGCTTGGCACCTCCTGTCTCCGGTGGCCGGCGCCGCCATTACTGTTTTCATTACCACATGGATTACAAACCAAACTTCCCTCCAAGTGTCTGCATGGGCGCAGCCATCTTGGATTTTGTCAGCTGATCATTTCCACCAATCTGTTCTCAGTATTGATAATCTGCATAATTGCCTAGCCAATCCCTTCCTTGCTGCAGGTATAAATACACTGTGCCTGAGCAAGGAAGGCGTCAGTGCTTTGGTTGTCAAACCTAGTTCCTGTTTGTCTCTCTCCTGTGATTGTCTTCCAGGTTCCAGCTCCTGTCTCAAGACTTCCACCATAGAGACCCGCACCAGCATTCCACCTGCGGTGTAGCCTGACTCTCCGATCCATTTTGGATTCATCTGTTTCCAGCTACAACATTACCTGCTTCCAGCCCAGCTTCCAGCAGAGTACAGCTTCTCTTAAAGGGCCGGTGTCCTTTCTACAGTTTACCACTCTCCACCGGTATTATAATTTCACCGCTCTCAAACTCCTAACTTCAGCTCATATTTCATCGCTCCCAAGTTCATTTATTATTTAACTGGTTCCAGCCAGTATCCACTCCGTGCCAACAACAGTCTGGTTCCAGCCAGTATCCACAGCAGCCGTTTTATCTACAGCAGCCCAGCTTTTCCTGGAACACCAGCTGGTACAATCCTGGGTTATCTCCATTGCTACAGTCGGGCCTGGTAAGGACTTTCCATCTAGAAGATTATAAGAACTATCTCACACTACCAGTGCCCTGTGGCTCCTGCCACCCTGTAGTTCCCAGGAACTGTATTTATTCTTTGCTGACTTTTATGTTTCTTTTACTGCTACTGTGATGCATGGAGTTTGTCATAAATAAACATCATTGACTTTTATTCAAGTTGTCGTGGTCACGCCTTCGGGCGGTTCTTCTTCATGTTACTTACATGTCCAGGGGTCTGATACAACCTCCCAGGTTCCGGTACATCTCAGCCCCTACAACTGAGGCTGCCTCCCGTCAGCTCAGGCCCTCAGTTGTGACAGTAAGCACTGACCTAATGAATCCAGCCGGAGACCAGGATCAAGCGGCCAGGCCGATGCAAGAACTGGCAGCCCGACTAGAACATCAGGAGGCTGCACAGGGCCACATCATCCGCTGTCTCCAGGATCTCTCTACTCGGCTGGATGGGATTCAGACAACTCTCCGTGGATCAGGCGCGTCTGGTGCGTCAACCACAGTGACTCCAGCTATAACCCCACCCACCTTACCCATTTTTCTGCTCCACGTCTTCATCTTCCAACGCCAGCAAAATTTGACGGATCTCCAAGATTCTGCAGGGGATTTCTCAACCAGTGTGAGATTCAGTTTGAGCTACAACCTGGCAATTTTCCCAGTGACCGTACAAAAATTGCCTACATTATTTCTCTACTCAGTGGCTCAGCCCTTGATTGGGCATCACCGTTATGGGAGAGGTCCGACACCCTGCTATCTTCTTACACTGCATTCGTCTCAACATTCAGGCGCATCTTCGACGAGCCAGGCCGGGTAACCTCAGCTTCATCCGAGATTCTCCGTTTACGCCAGGGGTCATGTACTGTAGGACAATATCTGATACAGTTCCAGATCCTGGCATCCGAACTGGCATGGAACGACGAGGCCCTGTATGCTGCATTCTGGCATGGCTTATCTGAGCGTATTAAAGATGAGTTAGCTACCAGAGACTTACCCTCTAAGTTAGATGAGCTAATCTCACTTTGCACGAAAGTTGATTTACGTTTCAGAGAGAGAGCAACTGAGCGTGGAAGATCATCTGCTCCAAAATCTTCTGCTCCTCCTCCTCGCCAACTGTCACCAACTAAAGATGAGCCCATGCAAATTGGCCGTTCCCGTTTAACTCCTGCTGAGCGCCGAAGACGTCTCTCCGAGTCTCTCTGTCTTTATTGTGCAGCTCCGTCTCACACCATTAATGCCTGTCCCAAACGTCCGGGAAACTCCAAATCCTAGCTCGCCAAGGAGAGGGCCGGCTAGGAGTAATGATCTCCTCTCCATCTCCTCAAGATTGTAATCTCCCAGTCTCGCTTCAAGTTGCTCAACGTTATCGGAACGTCATTGCCCTCCTTGATTCCGGAGCAGCTGGGAACTTTATTACCGAAGCCTATGTTAAACGGTGGTCCCTACCCACCGAGAGACTTCCTTCGTCCATTTCTTTAACTGCCGTGGATGGCAGCAAAATTTTTGATGCAGTTATTTCTTTAAGGACTCTACCAGTTCGTCTGAGAGTGGGAGTTCTTCATTCCGAACTTATTTCTTTTTTAGTGATTCCAAGAGCCACACATCCTGTGGTCCTGGGCCTTCCATGGCTCCGTCTTCACAATCCTACAATTGATTGGACGACTACGCAAATCCTGGCATGGGGTTCCTCCTGTGCTGAGACATGTTTGTTTAAAGTATTGCCTGTCTGTTCTTCTGTTCTTCCTCCCCCAGGTCGTCTGATGTTCCACCTCCTCCATATCAAGATTTCACGGATGTGTTCAGTAAAGCTTCTGCTGATATCCTTCCTCCTCATAGAGAATGGGACTGCCCGATTGATCTCGTTCCAGGGAAGGTTCCACCTCGAGGCCGAACTTATCCGTTGTCTCTGCCTGAGACGCATTCTATGGAGGAATACATTAAAGAGAACCTAGCAAAGGGGTTCATTCGACCTTCTTCTTCTCCAGCCGGCGCAGGCTTCTTTTTTGTAAAAAAGAAAGATGGTGGTCTGCGGCCGTGCATCGACTACAGAGGTTTGAACGACATTACCATCAAGAACCGTTATCCTTTACCCCTGATTACTGAGCTCTTTGACAGAGTTAGCGGAGCTACCATCTTTACAAAGCTGGACTTGAGAGGTGCATACAATCTCATCCGGATCCGTGAGGGTGACGAGTGGAAGACCGCCTTTAACACCCGTGACGGACATTATGAGTACCTCGTCATGCCCTTCGGATTGAGCAATGCTCCAGCTGTCTTCCAGCATTTTGTCAATGAGATCTTCAGAGACATTCTATACCGTCATGTCGTGGTCTATCTAGACGATATCCTCATTTTTGCCAACGATTTAGAGGAACATCGTTTTTGGGTTAAAGAGGTTCTGTCCCGTCTCCGTGTCAATCATCTCTATTGCAAATTAGAGAAATGCGTCTTTGAAGTCAAGTCCATTCCGTTTCTACGGTACATTGTGTCCGGTTCCGGACTAGAGATGGATCCTGAGAAACTACAAGCAATCCAAAATTGGCCGGTACCCTTAACCCTCAAAGGGGTCCAGAGGTTCTTAGGGTTCGCCAACTATTACCGAAAGTTTATACGAGACTTTTCCACCATTGTGGCGCCTATTACTGCTTTCACTAAGAAGGGTGCTAACCCGTCCAAGTGGTCTGAAGAAGCCATGCAAGCATTTCATCTTTTAAAACAAAGGTTCATCTCTGCGCCTGTTCTGAAACAGCCTGACATCGACTCTCCTTTCATCTTAGAGGTGGATGCCTCCTCCGTTGGAGTAGGAGCGGTGTTATCTCAGAGGGCTAAAGATGGCCATTTACACCTGTGACAGGACGGTACCGTACGAAAGCACTCGCCGCTTTCGCGTCCCGTTGACTGCGCACAGATTGGAAGGTCAAGCCGCACGAGGCCTGACCACATAGGGGATTCCAGCTTACCGTCAGTAACCGCCTGTTACTGACTCCACCCACTGCGTTGTGGGCGGGTTCTCGCTGCCACCACCAAACTCCTAACCTGCCGTGGCGTTTGGAACCACGGTTCTGCTCTGTATGTGCCGACGCACTGCCTTACCACACCTGTGTGGTGTTGACGAATCCCCTCTAGCCACTTGCTAGGCCTCTACCGGTAGCTGGCGGAAGGCGGAGCTTGGAGACGTCAGGTGCTTCCCTGGACAGCCGGAGAATGGGGCTAGGTTTGGCCTAACCCTGTAGGTCACAAGATGAAGCAGTCTTCTTGAGGCAAAGGTGTTTATTGCTCAAATAACCTTTAAAAAGGCTCCTCACTATTGCTAGGGGCAACAGCATACAATCAAGATGTTTTCAGCAGAAGAAGATGTTACAATACACTCTCCTATGGGCCAACTGCCCTTCTTTTATCCCTCTCCAAGACCCCTTACCACAGGGGGTAAGCCCGCCCTGTGGTGCACAACCAATCAATGTTTACCCATGAGCTGTGCATGCTCTGGTCTCATGCACAGCTTTACATTGTTCCCTATGGATAGTGGGGAGTGGTCGGTCTCCTTTGACTCTCCTACCTTGGAGAATCAGGATACTCCCACGGTGCCGTTCAGTCTGGCTGGGGGGGAGTTTTCCCTCCTAAACTGACTTCCAGAAACCTGCCCGGGACCCCTCTCACTGCCTGCAGCCTGGATTTGGGCTCCAGAGCTGGGCAGCCTGGCTCCCCGGTCCAGGTTTCTTGGCACTACGGCTGATCTCCATGGAGCTCCAAGAAACCACTCAGCTTGTTTCATAGCTAAGCTGCTTCTCTCTCTCCCTGTGCCTCTTGGAATTGTGAGGCTGGATGGGAAAACATTCCGTTTTTGGGGAAAAGGTCTGGGAGAATCCATCAGCCTGCACAGCTATGGATTCCCCCCTCCTGGGACACACAATCAAGTAAGTGCAATTTATCCTTAAATACATTACATTTTAAATCACACTGTACATTTCCCTTTAAATATACACTGAGCCTGTGCCTTGCACAGACTCTACATACTCAGGCACTGCAGTGCCTTACAACCCACTGTATGTCATTATTTTACACAATGTTCCGGTCTGTAACTACTGTGTACTAGCCCTAGCCCTGCAGCCTGACTGCTAGGGCTCTCTCCGTGCTGGAGGTATGGGGCTGGCTTCCCCCATCCTCCAGCCTGCCTTCCTGCCTCTGGGGTTCCAGGGAGCTGGCTCTCCCTGTCCCCCCAGTGTGGCACTAACCAGGGGCCTCGCCGCACGCAGCGGCGCACCCCCCTGTACCGAAGTCCGGCGGCCCGGGACACTTGTCCCGGCCGCCGTGACCCTGGCTTGTTTCAGCGCTGAGGCGCCGGGAGCGTAGCTCCCGGACCCCAGTGCTTCACCATCATGCTCGGCAGCCTAATGTCCCCCACACCGCTAGGGAGCCGGCTAGCCCGGTCCCCCATGAGCGGCGCTGATTGGTGGCCTCGCCGCACAGGGAGCCGGCTAACTCGGTCCTCGTGTGCGGCGCACCCCCCTTTCTGCCTGGCAGCCCGGGACGTCCGTCCCGGCTGCCGCGGCTGGCCACCTCCGACGGGCTGAGGCGCCGGGAGCAGAGCTCCCGCCCCCAGCGGCGGCTCTTACAGAGAGCACTGCAGCGGGAGCCGAGCTCCCAGCTGCAGCGCTCACCCTTCTCCCCGGCGCGCACACTCCAGTGCGCCCGGGGCTGCATCGACCGCTGCCGGGAGCGGAGCTCCCGGACTCCGGCGGTCGGCGGCTGCCCTCTCCCCCGGCGTGCACACTCTGCTGAGCGCGCCGGGGGGCTGTCCTCCCTGCCGTGGTCTCCGGAGAGGTCCGGGACCACGGCACATCCTAAAATACATTTTACACATTCAATACAACACGGCGCCTAGCGCCCCATACATTTTTAAATCTGGCGCCAAGCGCCCATTGTCTCTCGGAATGGCGCCGGGCACTAGGGGTTAACCCCTTCAGTGCCGCAGGCGGCCATTCCCCTCGTGGCTGGGGCTCTCCGGCCACACTACCCTTGCAGTTTTTTCTCCCGGAAGTTCTCCCCAGCTGAGCGCAACTATGCCATTGGCGACCAGGAGTTGCTAGCCATCAAGCTCGCTCTAGAAGAGTGGAGGTATCTGTTGGAGGGAGCTTCTCATTCAATCACCATACTTACAGACCGCAAGAACCTTTTATATCTGAAAGGCGCACAATGTCTCAACCCTCGTCAGGCCAGATGGGCACTTTTCTTTTCCAGGTTCGACTTTAAACTCCAGTTCTGTCCAGGCTCTCAGAATCGCAAGGCCGATGCCCTTTCCCGCTCATGGGAGCAAGAAAATGAGTCAGAGTCTTCAGACAAGCATCCTATTATAAATCCGTTGGCATTCTCCACGGTAGGGATGGACTCTACGCCCCCATCAGGGAAAAGTTTTGTGAAACCGATGCTAAGGAAGAAGCTCATGCATTGGGCCCATGCTTCCCGTTTTGCCGGACATACAGGTATCCAAAAAACCCTGGAGTTTATCTCTAGGTCCTATTGGTGGCCAACTCTGAAAAAGGACGTCTTGGAGTTTATTGCATCTTGCCCAAAGTGTGCTCAACATAAGGTATCCCGCCAGTCGCCTGCGGGGCAACTGGTTCCACTATCTGTTCCCCGTCGACCTTGGACCCATTTGTCGATGGATTTTATTACAGATTTACCCATGTGCAACAAGTTCAATACCATCTGGGTGGTAGTTGACCGGTTCACCAAGATGGCACACTTCATTCCTCTCACCGGTCTTCCATCAGCTTCCAAGTTGGCTCAAGTATTCATACAAGAGATCTTCCGACTCCACGGTCTTCCTGAAGAAATTATTTCAGATCGAGGAGTTCAATTCACAGCCAAATTCTGGCGAAGTTTATGTCAAGTCCTCTAAGTCAAGCTAAAGTTTTCCACGGCTTACCATCCTCAGACCAATGGTCAAACCGAGAGGGTGAATCAGGACTTGGAGGCCTTCCTCCGCATCTATGTGTCCTCCTCTCAAGATGACTGGGTTCAATTACTTCCCTGGGCCGAGTTCTGTCATAACAACCAGTATCATTCTTCATCTGCTTCAACACCATTCTTCACTAACTTTGGATTCCACCCTAAAGTCCCTGAGTTCCAACCGCTTCCAGCAACTTCTGTTCCCGCAGTGGATATCACCTTGCATCAGTTTGCCAATATCTGGAAGAGCGTATGATCAGCTCTGCTCAAGGCATCGTTCAGGTACAAGAAGTTTGCGGATAAGAAGCGTCGAGCAGTTCCTGCTCTCAAGGTGGGTGATCGGGTATGGTTATCCACGAAGAATTTGAGGTTAAGTTTGCACCTCGCTATATCGGTCCTTTCAAGATTGAACAAGTCATCAATCCTGTTGCTTACAGACTCCAGTTGCCTCCCTTCTTAAAAATACCCAGGACATTCCATGTTTTCCTGTTGAAACCGCTGATCTTGAATCGGTTTCATTCCTCACTTCCTCCAACTCCGAAAGTCCAAACTCAACGAGGCGTTGAGTATGAAGTAGCCAAGATCCTGGACTCACGTCACCGTTACGGTCAACTACAATATCTTATTGACTGGAAGGGTTATGGCCCTGAGGAACGTTCATGGACCAATGCTTCTGATGTCCATGCTCCTGCCTTGGTCCGGAGATTCCATTCCAAGTTTCCTCAAAAGCCAAAAGAGTGTCCTGGGGCCACTCCTAAAGGGGGGGGTGGGGTGCTGTCACGATCCGGGTATCTGGACGCCATTTCTTACCCATCAGATGCCTCCTAAGGCTGGCTCAGCGCTCCAGGACCGGATCCCATCTGTTATCCTGATGTTTACATTCCTGTATCCTCTCCTGTCACTCTGAGACGCGGTCACAGTAAACGCCATATTACACCTGGCATGGCGTCCCCCGCGGCCTCCGCCGCCGTCCCTGAGCTTCTGCATGCAGAGTGTCTGAGTGGCGATTACGTCAGCCGCGGCCTCCGCTGTGTCCGCGTGGTTGGATGTGCACCTGTCAGCTTGGCACCTCCTGTCTCCGGTGGCCGGCGCCGCCATTACTGTTTTCATTACCACATGGATTACAAACCAAACTTCCCTCCAAGTGTCTGCATGGGCGCAGCCATCTTGGATTTTGTCAGCTGATCATTTCCACCAATCTGTTCTCAGTATTGATAATCTGCATAATTGCCTAGCCAATCCCTTCCTTGCTGCAGGTATAAATACACTGTGCCTGAGCAAGGAAGGCGTCAGTGCTTTGGTTGTCAAACCTAGTTCCTGTTTGTCTCTCTCCTGTGATTGTCTTCCAGGTTCCAGCTCCTGTCTCAAGACTTCCACCATAGAGACCCGCACCAGCATTCCACCTGCGGTGTAGCCTGACTCTCCGATCCATTTTGGATTCATCTGTTTCCAGCTACAACATTACCTGCTTCCAGCCCAGCTTCCAGCAGAGTACAGCATCTCTTAAAGGGCCGGTGTCCTTTCTACAGTTTACCACTCTCCACCGGTATTATAATTTCACCGCTCTCAAACTCCTAACTTCAGCTCATATTTCATCGCTCCCAAGTTCATTTATTATTTAACTGGTTCCAGCCAGTATCCACTCCGTGCCAACAACAGTCTGGTTCCAGCCAGTATCCACAGCAGCCGTTTTATCTACAGCAGCCCAGCTTTTCCTGGAACACCAGCTGGTACAATCCTGGGTTATCTCCATTGCTACAGTCGGGCCTGGTAAGGACTTTCCATCTAGAAGATTATAAGAACTATCTCACACTACCAGTGCCCTGTGGCTCCTGCCACCCTGTAGTTCCCAGGAACTGTATTTATTCTTTGCTGACTTTTATGTTTCTTTTACTGCTACTGTGATGCATGGAGTTTGTCATAAATAAACATCATTGACTTTTATTCAAGTTGTCGTGGTCACGCCTTCGGGCGGTTCTTCTTCATGTTACTTACATGTCCAGGGGTCTGATACAACCTCCCAGGTTCCGGTACATCTCAGCCCCTACAACTGAGGCTGCCTCCCGTCAGCTCAGTCCCTCAGTTGTGACACACCACACAGGGCAAACCCTGTAAAAATTATTTGGATTAAATATTAATAACCCCTTTAAATGGAGTAATTAAAATACAGAACAGGACAGTACCACTAGATTTATACAGCAGTACCACTGGACTTATATGGTATTACCACTGGACTTATACGGCAGTACCACTAGACTTATACGGCAGTACCACTGGAATTATATGGCAGGATGCAGGATGCACTGGATTTATACGCCAGTACCACTGGATTAATACGGCAGTACCACTAGACATATACGGCAGTATCACTGGAATTATATGGCAATACCATTGGACATAAACGGCAGTACCACTGGATTTATATGGCAGTACCACTGGACATATACGGCAGCATCACTGGACTGGATTTATACGGCAGTACCACTGGACATATACGGCAGTATCACTGGATTTATACGGCAGTACCACTGGATTTATACGGCGGTACCACTGGACATATACGGCAGTGTCACTGGAATTATATGGCAGTACCACTGGACATATACGGCAGTATCACTGGACATATACGGCAGTACCACTGGACTTATACGGCAGTACCACAGGACTTATAGAGCAGCACAGGGACACCACCACTGGACTGATGCAGCACAACACAGCACCACTGGACTGGACTTATACAGCAGCACTGGACATATGGCAGCAGAGGACACCACCACTGTGACTGGACTGATGCAGCATAAGACACTAAACTGGAATGAGCAGCACAAGACAGCACTTGAATCACCACCCCACTTTCCCTCCCGCACAGACACTGAGGACGGAGACACGTCCTATCGCTAAACTCTCCAATGCCGGAGTGAAAATGGTGGTGATTCGCGGCTCCTTATATGGAATCCAAACCCTGCGCGAATCCGATAGCGAGATTATGACGTTATGCCTCGTTCTGGTTTCCGAGTCAGTCGGGAAAACCCGAGTCGGGCTCGCATCTGGGCTTGGGTATTGAAGTTTGGGGGGTTCGGTTCTCAGGGAACCGAACCCGCTCATCTCTACAATAAGGTGAGCTTATCACATGTTTATAAATTGAAGTGCTGTCACTCTTCCTTTTTACAGCCTATAGGAATATGATAAAGTCCGACCAATTTTATAGACACTGCAATGCCCTAGCCCTTTTCATGAACTTCACTAAGAGATAACACCTTTATCTGTCTTTTTAGAGAGAAAAGGGGGTAATCACCACTAGAAATGTACACCATAATCTGTAATTACATTGTGTAAATAAACAAAACCATTACGCTTGTTCAGTCTTTTGGATCTGGCATTCAACATATGTTCCTATCAGGCTAATAAGATGTAAACGTGCACAATACCATCTACCTTCTGTTGTGTATGTATTAGCTTTATTATATACATGTTGAATTGAACTGTGCCACTTCTCTTGATCTGTAACCCATGACTCTCTGTACAGTTACAGTGGAAAGCACCATCTTTCCTTTCCCAAACCTGGAATAACAGCCACTACTGATGTAGAATGACACTGTCCTTGGGAAAAGAACAGCAAATAGCGTTTTTTTTCCCCAAACTATTTTTATTATAATCTCACACCATACAGAGTAGATATACGGAATTTCGAGACATAGAATGGAATATATAGTTAGCATTGTACAACATAGGCAGTACGGATGGTGTAATGGTTAGCATTACTGCCTCACAGCACTGAGGTCATGGGTTCAATTCCCACCATGGCCCTAACTGTGTGGAGTTTGTATATTCTCCCCGTACTTGCGTGGGTTTCCTCTGGGTACTCCGGTTTCCTCCCACAATCCAAAAATATACTGGTAGGTTAATTGGCTCTCAACAAAAAAAAAAAAAAAAAAATTAACCCTAGTGTGAATGTGTGTGTGTGTGTATATGTGATAGGGAATATAGATTGTAAGCTCCACTGGGGCAGGGACTGATGTGAATGGCCAAATATTCTCTGTAAAGCGCTGCGGAATATGTGTGCGCTATATAAATAACTGGTAATAAATAAATAACATAATATGCACTATATATAAACCTCTGGACAAGAAACAGGGAGTTATAGATTATTCAGTCTCATATAAAACCTGGTAGAGATCAAAACATATTTTCAAACTTTTCTCCACATAAAACCTTTATACCCTTCCAAGAAAGGTAACAGATGTATAACTAAGGATATCAGGGAATTGAGGATGTGCTTTAATTACCAAAGCGGAGCAGACTATAGATGAAAAGGGGTGGTTTAAACATCAGTTCTCCGCCAATATGGACAAATTATTTCAAGATCCCTAAACATATACATAATACCTAAAACATAAGAAAATAAACTAACATGTAATGCCTACTATGGGACACGGGTCGTCGATCCATCCACAGAGCAATCTTCCCATATCGGGGGTCCATATTTCTAGTCAACCCGGTAGACGATTGAATATAGAACGGAGTGGAGGAGGGGTCCAGAAAAAGTAAAAGAGAGAGGGTAAGTCAGATGTTCAAGGGGTTAGGTTGGGCTAAAGTGTGGAGGAGGTACCATGAGGTAGATTGAAAGCATTTGTCAATGGCTTGTTTAGTGTGCAAGGGGAGTGTCAAAATGTAGGTGTCCCAACATTGGAACAAGGCAGGGGTGAGCCTCTCTTTATGGATAGAGGCCTCCAGCCAGTCCATGGTGAATAGAAAAAATAATCTAGAGGTCACCATCGAAAGATTAGGAGGTATGTTGTGGATCCACTGTTGTAGGATTGCCTTCCTGCCAGCCGCTGATAATATCATAAGTAGTTTTTTGTTAGACCTGGGGACGTCTGGCTGGTCAGTCAAACACCCAAACAATGCCCAGGAAACAAATAGCGTTTTTTTAATTACTATAAATAACTGAACAATCAGTCAGTGGGATTACATACGTAATCCCGCCGGGCGGGATGCCGACTGTTAATATCGCAACAGCATCCCGCTCGGCAGAATGCCGGCAGTGTGGCGAGAGGTTCGAGTCCCCTTGCGGGCTAGGTGGCGAGCGTTCTATTCCCACTCTATGGGTGTCATGGACAGGGTGTAGTATGGCTTACCGCCGGTCAGGAGACTGCCGGTCAGCATATCGATGCCGGGATCCTGGAGGGGAGGGGCGAGTGCAGCAGGCCCATTGCGGGCTCGCTGCGCTTGCCACGGGTTCTATTCCCACTCTACGGATGTCGTGGACACCCACGAGTGGAAATAGTCCCTGCTGGTCGGAATGCCGACCATCGGGATAGTGAGAGGGCGGGATGCTGGTGGAGGCCATGTGACCGCCGGTCACATGAATACCACCCTCGTGGACACCCATGAGTGGAAATAGCCCCTGTGCGCTGGTATTCCAGCTGTCAGCAATGCAGGCTGTCGGGATTCTGGCGTTGGCATCCTGACCGTCGGAATCCCGACAGCCAGCAAACTGAATGGGTACCAGTCAGTGTAAAGAAAAATCTGCGGTTCTAATTATTCTATGGATAGCTTGTACTTTGTAATTTTATATTCTCCCACCGTGGCCACTACAGGACACCCAAGATGGCTGCCTCCTTTGTATTTTGTTTTATTTCCTGCAACTGTAAAACGCTTGTGGGTTTTTAGCAGTGGAGATGTTGTAGCACCTTCTATAACAGGCCTGGCTAACCTGTGGCTCTCCAGCTGTTGTGAAACTACAAGTCACAGCAAGCCCTCACACAGTTTTGCTAATAGGGAATGCTAAAACTGTGGCAGGGTATGTTGGGATGTGTAGTTTCACAACAGCTGGAGAGCCACAGGTTGGCCAGACCTGTTCTAGAATATATCTAGGGCGGTATTCAAATGATATATCACGCCCAATCTTCTTTCTAAAGTGATCCCTGTTATCGCACATATCGCGCCCATAGTAATCAGATATAGCTGTGTAATGGGTTGGGTGCCCTCGCTACCGCATGGGTAGCGAGCTGGAATGATTATACCACGCCCATCAGCAGAAACAGAACTGGTGTGGAAGGGGTGAAAAGAATTGAATACCGCCCCTAGAATCTAATTTGTTGCTATGGGCAACATCTCCACTTCTAAAAACACACACTTTAGTAAATATGGGTTCTATTTACTAAGCCTTGGATGTAGATAAAGGGGTATATTCAATTAAAGTCGGATCCATTACGACATGCATTTGTCGGAATGGATCCTACAGGACCTATTCAATGAACGGCCAAATCCTACCGTCTGACTTGGCCGTTCCCGGTATCCCGTCCTTCTGCTGCTGTCAGTGCCGGCCGGGGAGCGCTGCGGGAGAGAGGAGCCTGGCCGGGGGGATGCATAGTGTCGGCCGGGGAGCGCTGCGGGAGAAAGGAGCCTGGCCGGGGGGACACCCTGCTATAGAGGTACCTGTGCCCTGCTGCCCCTATATCCCGTCGGCCCGCTCCCCTGTATCATCTCCTCAATCTGACTTTTTTTTAAAGTCGGATTGAGATTGTCGGAAACTGGGCCAAAAGCTGTCGAATTTGGCCCTATTTCCGACAGAAGCACGCGGAACGGATCCACGTGCTTTCCGACAAGTCGAAATGCCCGACTTGTTGCAAAAAAATGGGGTATATTGAATAGGTTGGAACCCCTTCTGACCTGAAAAAGTGGAAACCTGCTGTCTTTCTGACAAGACAGCAGGTTTCGACTTTAATTGAATATACCCCAAAGTCACTGGAGACAAAATACCAGCCAATCGGCTCCTAACTGTCATTTTTCAAACACAGCCTGTAACATGGGAGCTGATTGGCTGGTACGTTGGGAGTAATTCAGACCTGATCGCTAGGGTGCGTTTTTTGCATCCCTGCGATCAGGTATTCGCCGCATATAGGGGGAGATGGAATACGCTGTGCAGGTGTGCGATCACATGTGCAGGAGAGCTGCCCAAACAGAGGTTTGTGCAGTCTCTGCACAGCCCGGCTGCGATGATCGGGGCCGGAACTGATGTCACGATTCATCCCGCAAAACGCCTGCTCCCACCTGTGTTTTTCCAGTCACTCCCTGAAAACGGTCAGTTGCCACCCACAAACGCCCTCTTCCTGTCAATCTTCTTGCGATAGCCTGTCGATCGGATTTTTCACACCATCCCGTCGCTTCGGACCGTTGCGCCTGCGCATTGCAGTGCATACGCAGTTCAGACCTGATCGCCCGCTGCGCGAAAACGCACAGCAGCGATCAGGTCTGAATTAGCCCCTTTATCTCCAGCGACTTCATCTCCAGCCAAGGCTTAGTAAATAGACCCCTATATCCCTTAGAGTCCTTTTGTAGAAAAGTGCTAATTAAATGAAAAATATTATTATACGTATTGGAAAAATGCAAATGCATGAGAACAGCCAAGAATGCGGCTGTTTATAGTTTCACATAAAGGTGAACTGCACCACAGCACTAGCTCAGGTTGAAATTACCTACCACCTGAACACACTCCACAGAATAGTTTAAATAAATAATTACTATAACGACATACAGACAAATATGTTATTTATTTTATAAATGCATCACAGAAAACTTTAAACCCATTTAGAAGGCTAAAAGGCCTGGCAGTCACATGTTGGTCCTGAGCCACTCCAAACGCCCAACTTCCGCCCTCATATATTACGTCACGTCCGGTTAGTAACCACGCCGCCTGCCACTGGCTCGTCACGCGCGTGCGCCGTGCGCTCCGCTCCCGGCGTGCATTGCGCTGGTGCTGACGTCAGCCGCACTCTGCCCAGTCCCCGCCGCCATTGGTGTGTGTGGAGCCTGTGATTCCCGGGCCAGGCCTGAAGCCACACAGCCAGCGGGCAGCGGTCCCCGAGCCAGCGCCAATCTCCCGCCTAGGCCCGGACTGACCCGGCGAGCCAGACACACCCGGAGCCAAGCGCCTGCCGAAAGACCGCCCGCAGCCCATACCTGCCTCCCGGGCCCTGGCCTGCAGTGAGTCCCTCACCCCGTAACGTGTGGCTCTCCGGTTCCGCTCTTCATGAATGATGTCTGCCACAAGCGTGGACCCGCAGGTGAGGAGGATGTGCCCCGTGTCACCCTCTGCTGTCTCTGTCCTTCTGCCAGGCTGTAGGCCGCAATCTCCGCTTCTCTCCTCGTCATCCGCCCCGGGCCCCCTCCCCCAAGTGTCCTCACCCACCTCCCACATGTCTCTGCCCTCGTCACACATCCTCGTCGGGGCCTCTGCCTCTCTCCCAGCAATATGCTGGAGCCCCTACACACATATATATATATATCTATGTTTCACAGTCCCTGATATTCTCATCCCCGTGTTCTCTCAATCGGAGCTCCTTCCCCTTTCTACAGCCACTTCTAGATAGATGTGTCCATTGTCTACCCCTGGTAACCCCGATTATTTGTTACCCCACCTATCATCACATCCTGGTCCCTCCCATTACATCTGCCAGCATCTTGTGCGCCTGCCATGGCCTCCCGCCCATCACTCACCTGTCACTGACCCTTCCTCAGTATCTTACAGCATCATCCTGTTTCTCACATCCCACATATTGCCCCATACTGTGCCCTCCACCCTCTTTATCAATAACTATTTTCTGTGTTCCTTTCTCATTTTATTTGTTATATCTATAAAGGATGATTAGAATATTAGCTCCAACCTCACATATATGTAATATATTAATTGACCATTTATTTTCTTTTTCATCACATTTTATCTGCTTATGACTCTTATCATCCCACCTGTTAACAGCTGCATGTTTTCTACATAGCACCCCAATATCAATCTAGTGTTCATTATAGCAATCTGCACATAATCGGTGAGGTGGGCTTATGTACATTTTTCAGGGCAAAATTTTTAGATGTGATGTATCGCTACTTTAGCGGTACAGCAAGTATAACATTTTTCCCTTAAATATTAAGATAAGACCTCATCACTGATTAGGTCCTAGAATGAATGCTAAAGCTATCATCCAGTTTCCTAGCCCAGTATGTCCCAATCCATTACATATGTATTCTCCTCATGAATGTCTTCATTGCATTTTTTCATAATTGAGCCTATGACTAGATTAATTTTATCGGATTCCCCTAAATGTTCTCATTTGGCATCTATTTTATTACCAGATATGTATATAGCACTCCTATTCCTCAGTGCTTTACAGAGAATTTGTCCATTCACATCAGTCCCTGCCCCAGTGGAGTTTACAATCTATATTCCCTATCACATACATTCACGCTAGGGTTAATTTTTGTTCAGAGCCAATCAACCTACCAGTTTGTTTTTGGGAGTGTGGGAGGTAACCCACACAAGCACAGGGAGCATATACAAACTCTACTATATATATTCATGTTTTATAGGTCTCTCTATTGTTTTCTAGTCTGCTGGATACACACTCTAAGATTATCTGTCCAATCTTACCGGTTGGAACACAAAACTGATAATGTATGGGAGCAAATTACCATTTGCTCCCAAACACTGAAAAACAGACAAAAATGGACCTTCAGACTAATTGGTTAAATCCATTTGATTTAACAAATTTGTCTGAATGACCATTTGTCCATTTTCTGGCTTTTGGAAGCAAATGGTTGATTGTCATTTAGTCTCATTCAATACCAGATTTTCGCTCCAACCAGAAGATTTGGACAAAATCTTATGGGGCATACACACAGAGCAATTTTTGCCTATTTTCTAAGTGATCCGACTAGATCGCTTAGAAATGAAGAACAAAATCGCTCCGCGTGTATGCCCCATAGCGATAGGGCCGCGCATCGCTATCGCCGGCTCAGATCATTCATGCATGTAGTATAAATCTAGTCAGATCGCCTAGCATGCATGAAGAAAACACTGGTTAGCACACATGGCTGTGTGTATAGCGATGTGTGCTAACTAGATCGCGTAGCACACAGGTACAAGTCACCCTGTGTGTATGGGACATGGGTGTGTATCCAGCTTAAGGTCTTTCATTCTTTACTGCAATTTTGTTTCCCTATCTTCATCCCATATCATAGGCCCTTATTGTACTGGATATATCTATCTCATAGGGTCTTGTCTCAGTGAACATATCCTATGTGTTGCTTTAATATCTTCATTATACATGTTCATGCCTACTTGAATAGCCACATCTAATCTGTCATTCTTTTTATTTTTTGGCACTATACAACAGAGACCAAAAGGACAAGACAGTAAAGGTAAATTTGAAGACTTTACTATAATGTCTCAGTTGCCTCCTAAAAGCAACATATATTTTGTAAACTCTGAGTATACACTTTTAGTTGCACCAAAGACAGTGGTTAAAACTCAATTATCTTGTAGGTATGTTTAATATAATATTCTAACGTCTGCTTGTCAGGTATCCTTCAGACTCTCGATCACTTACATTTTCTCCAGGGTTTTGAATATATATTATCTTTTGTAATGTAATCATTAGTAGGAACAGGCCGTTAAACCTAAAACACCAGTGTATTCATTGGGCAAATGTAGGTGGTGCTCACAAATCTATAAGTAAAAATTTAGTATCTTAAAAATTGTTAAAATATTTGACATGTAACCCAATTACCTATGTGGAGGATATTTATCTTCCTCTGTTATACATTTGAGGGATTGCCTTACTCTGTGTTGTTCAGGGAAGGTCACATTAGCTGTTTACTATGTTGTTGGGCTAGAAACAACCACATGGTAATGTCTCATCAGACGTGCAGCCAACACAGCAACCCAATGTGGCATACCACACGTTCTCCTGTTTTCAGACCACTTTGCATCAAGCTGTAGCTTTGTTGGTCCGTTAGTTATCCTTAAAGCTAGTAATGCAGGTTCAATTAGGGTATCTTGTATACAGTTATGAATGATTGCATGCCCCATGTCTTTTTGATAGGAAGTTTGAAATGGAAGAGGAAATACGTTGCTGCAGTGCACTGCCATAGCAACTTTTCACTCGTTTCAGATTATTGGTGGGCGGGGGGAGGGAATTCAGTTACCCACTATTTGTTCCACCCCCCACTTTTATGCGATAACGCAGGATCCAGGATAAGTTTCTGTGTACATGTGTTATCATGGTTGCAAGAACATGCCACTTAATGATGGTTTTGTTAATCATGTCTCCAGGCAGCTGAAACAAAATCCCAGATAGTGCAGGCTATAAAGGATAATTGAATTGCCCCTCCAAGAAACAATTAGCCATGGTAATTTACCACGGCTATTAGAATTCCCCCCTGTAAGTGTAAAGTGTCCTCCCCAGGTTCAATTAAATGGGTGCTCCACCCAGCTTTAATTGTATGCCACCTGGTACTATTCTGCTTCAGGTGTCAGATGGGCTTAATAAGTTACTGTGATAGGCCCAGTTACAGAAATCTGCACCCTGCTTTTAAGAGGCAGGGTGCAGTTTGGACGGTGGGAACATTGCAGGGAGGCTCGGTATACATTGCTGGGTACTGTTATATGTGTCCAGACAGCAAGTGGGCAAAAACCTCAGGAAGCTTTTACAATTAAGTCTTCATTAAAATCAAAATAAGGATTTTGACATTTTTCATTATTGTAAAGTATTACACTGCCACCATTCGGCTAGTAGTATTTTCTGTGGAGAACACTGAAAGACTGAGGCTGTAGCACATCCCTCTAATGAACAGACAATATTGATTAAAAATGCTTGTAGATAGGGAACCTTACAGCTGATCACAATTTGTTCTAGTGCAGGAATTTTGCTTTTTTCTTAAGGAAGTCTCATAAATTCCCGAAACACATGTATGTAATGGTGAATCACAGTAGTCTCAGCATATTTTAATATAATGCTAAATATATTTATAGCTTAGTTGCAATGTAACATAGCTTATCCCCTATCACAGCTTATGTTTACATTTTGTGAGGTCATTCCTTGCCATGTTAGTTTGCAAACTCAATTTCTCCCCAAAAGTTTTTCCACTAGGGCGCTCAAACAATGATCTTATTTCAGTTCAAAATGGATCCTTGCACCAGAAGGACAGCGTGCATGATAATGACTTCGAGCAGTATCTGTCTGGGCAGTCCAATCAGGTTAGTATGTTTGCTGTGTAAGAATTCTATAGCTTGCTACAACAATAACTGACCTATTGTATGAAGTAGCTAACACAAGCAGTTAGTATGTATCTTTTCAAAGGTTTGACACTAAATGGCACTGCACTGTTACTAATTATGTTTACGTCAAGTTTTTTTAGGTTTTTCTGTGGAGGGGAGTTTGCAGCTGTGCTGTTGATTTATAAACTGTATCTTGATAAATGTTATATAGGAAGGTTGGATATAAATTTAGTGAAATTGGGAAACCTATTGTTGGGGCATAGTATTTAAATCAGACCAAATTAATCCTTTAAATTTAAGCCACGTAAGATGCATGCTGGTTTATAAAGTGGTCCAGACGTGTACCTGTGGTGGTCATGTTGAGTTGTAAACACATATTTAGCCTATCAATCCACTAGTAACTGAGGGGCAGATGTGTTAAGCCTGGAGAAGTGGTAAAGACGTGATAAGTGGAAGGTGATAACGCACCAGTCAACCAGCTACTTACTGTCCTTTTTCAAACTTGTACTGATTGGCTGGTGCGTTATCACCTTCCACTTATCACTGCTTTATCACTTCAAGCTTAATACATCTGCCCCTAAGGACCTTATTCAGCATCAGTTGGAATTTAGGCAAACTGGAACTGTATACGATCGGATGCTAATCGACAGCCAGCAATGCAATCGCAAATCAATTGCGATCACATCCTAAAATCTGACGTTAGGGTTGACCCCCTGCATATGCAGAAAAGCAGTGTATGCAGTCGGAACTCCGCCACTTTTCTGGTCGCAGCGGCCACATGTCATGTCACGTGGCTGCCTCAAACAGGCCGGACCTGTGATGTGATTGCATTTTCCAGTCCATGCACGCGCAGAACGGACCCTGCGTGTGCGCATGGGTCTGAAAATCGAAGAAATGCAATCGCATCACAAGTGCTATGCATACTGAATAAGGCCCTAAATACTTTAGTGATGCTTGTCTGCATTATTTCGAATAACTGTTTCAAACATAAAAGCCTGTCTCCACATGGTTTAGTGATGGGTTCACTTTAAAAGGATACAAAATAAGTGATTGTAGGAAGAATCTCGTATTTATGATTGAGCGCCGATTACTGTATATCTGGTATGTATTGGATATACAATATTTTATATACGGTTTGATATACAATATAACAATAGGTGTTAATTTTTTTATTTTATTTTTTATTTTTAATGGGTACTTTGAGCATATAACACTATTTCTAATACCAAACTATATTTTTCTTCCAACAGAGCAACAGTTACCCATCCATGACAGACCCATACCTTTCCAGCTATTATCCGCCATCTATTGGTTTCCCATACTCCCTGAGCGAGGCGCCATGGTCAACTGGTGGAGATCCTCCTATCCCGTATCTTACTCCTTATGGACAGCTCAGCAACGGAGATCACCACTTCATGCACGATGCAGTGTTTGGCCAACCAGGAGGACTTGGGAATAATATCTACCAACATCGCTTCAATTTCTTCCCAGAAAACCCAGCATTCTCTGCCTGGGGCACCAGTGGCTCTCAGGGTCAGCAGACTCAGAATTCTGCCTATGGGGGCAGTTACAGCTACCCTCCAAGCTCTCTGGGAGGAACAATTGTGGATGGACAGACTGGGTTTCATAATGAGACTCTAAATAAAGCACCAGGCATGAACAGCATTGAGCAGGGCATGGTGGGGCTAAAGATAGGCAACAATGTTACTGCCTCTGCGGTAAAGACGGTGGGCTCTGTGGTCAACAGTGTAGGGATGCCAAGTGCTTTGTCTGGCAATGGTGGCACAAGTATAAGCATGCCACCCTCAAAACCAACCTCTTGGGCAGCCATAGCCAGCAAACCCGCCAAACCACAGCCCAAGACAAAAACTAAGCCCGTGACCATTATCGGTGGTGCGCTCCCTCCACCTCCCATTAAACATAACATGGATATTGGTACCTGGGACAATAAAGGCCCTGTTACAAAACCCCCAATGCCTCAGCAGATTCCATCTCCTCAGTCTATCCCTCAACCGCAACCCCAACAGATGCTGCAGCCCATCCCAGCTCAACCTCCGCCGATGTCCCAAGTTCCCTATCAAAACCCACCACCACCACCACAGCAGCAGGCACCACAGAACCGCTGGGTGGCCCCTCGTAACAGGAACGCTGCTTATGGGCAAGGTGGGGGATCAGAAGGCAATCCCTTGGGTGGGGCGCAGCCTCATGCTGTTCCTGGTAGTGACTCCCATCCAGTGTTGGAGAAGCTTAAAGCCTCTCACAGCTACAACCCCAAGGACTTTGACTGGAATCTGAAAAATGGTAGAGTGTTTATCATCAAGAGTTACTCAGAGGACGATATTCACCGTTCCATCAAGTACTCTATCTGGTGTAGCACAGAGCATGGAAATAAGCGTCTGGACAGCGCGTTCCGCTCCATGAATGGCAAAGGCCCGGTCTACTTGCTCTTCAGCGTTAATGGCAGTGGACACTTTTGTGGCGTGGCTGAGATGCGGTCACCCGTTGATTATGGCACCAGTGCTGGCGTCTGGTCACAGGACAAGTGGAAGGGCAAGTTTGATGTCAAGTGGCTCTTTGTCAAGGACGTCCCCAACAATCAGCTGAGGCATATCCGCCTGGAGAACAACGACAACAAACCGGTCACAAACTCGCGGGACACGCAGGAGGTTCCTTTAGAAAAAGCAAAATTAGTGCTTAAAATCATTGCCACTTACAAGCACACGACCTCCATCTTTGATGACTTTTCTCATTATGAGAAGCGCCAGGAGGAGGAAGAGGTCGTGCGCAAGGTAATATACCAGCCTTGTTAACTCTTGGTCCTTTTGCTGTCTGTGACTCTGGTAGCCATAAATTGGAAAAAAAGATTAAATGGCTGCTCTGCAAATATAATACCATGGGAGTAATCTATTGTAGTCTAAAATGTCATGTCTTCTATATATAACTATATATACACATAGATCAGATAGTACTCTAATAAATTCATAAACCATTAGCAAGGGTAGTGGTACACATGGCAGAGCTTATCCCAAACAGCTTACAGTTTAGTGAGGAATGGCATGAAACCTGTCAAATAGTTTAAGATAAGAATTCCTTCCACAGTTACTTCGTGGTACTATAGGAGACACTGATGGTCCGTCTTGTGCAGAGTTTCTCTAGTACCCTGACAAGCCATATTTTGAAATGATATCTACATTCAGAGGGAATTATTACACACACATGGGAGAAGCGTTGTTAATGACGTTGTCCTTCTTAATGAAGGTATATTACTTGGTTATTCTGCACAGTAGGAAAGGAAATGTGTAATACATCCCAGTTCAGAAGTAGTGTACATGTTCCCTTCAAAATGCACCTGTCATCTGCACACAATGCATAAGGCAAATGTGTGGGTTGAACCAGTATTCGTGAGAATGCAGCTTTTCCATTCACTAGGAAATAAAGACCTCACAGAGGCATAAGTCACATTATACCTCAGTGGTGTCACCAGTTTCCTAGTGCATTGATAATCTGAATCTTAATTTAGCCCACAGACTGCATACAAGGACATAAACTTTGTTCTAGAAGATCAGCAAAGTATGGCTCGTTCATGATACTAAACCAGATGGTTGTGAATCTCTGATTTAGTGTTGTGACAAGGGGATTGTACGTGGAAATAAGTATTGTGAAATGGAGAGCCCATTTCTTCAGTCTTGTGGCAGAAAGGGTGACTTGTGTACGCTGTATGTTAAAGGGGATCTGTCTTGTATATGATACCATGTACTTTTTTGAAATAAATGACACTGTCATCTAATCAATTTGTTCTAGCACGTCTTCAAAATGACTAGGATATTTTCTTTAATTCTTTCAAGCGGACTTGTTTTTACCTTTCCCATTCCTCCATCCTTTGGTGTCTAAATCAAGAAAGTTGATAAAGTACAACCCACTGACAACAGAATACTTGTTACATGTGTATAATAAAGATTTTTTGATTTGGTTGATCCAGGGTTTCCCGAGTTACCCCACCTTTCACAGTTCTGTCCTGTCCTCAAGATATGTTGTATTTTTTGGTAAGGAAAACTATTGCTGATCTTCATTTTTGTAGAACAGTTTGTACCATTCATGTACATGCAGTTTTTAAGGCTAGTTATTTGTAAAGCAAGAATGAGGCGTGTCCATCTGATGGAAGTGGCGGTGACTACTGTCCAATAAGGTGCTGCGCACTTTGTGCCTGAAAACTTGTACTGACAGCACTTTGCACTGCATACTGTCACCTTTGCTGGACCGATGCTTCAATATTAGTGCAGGGGATGTTTATTACAGCTAATGATGGGTTTCTTACTCTGGGGATCCTAACAAGGGTGATGGCTTACCAATCGAGGAGGAGGTTGTATACACTGTAAACAAATATATAATTTTCCTGTCTTAAGGTGTAACCATAGCATCCTGGTAATAAACTTTCAGCCTGTACTTAAATAAAAATTACTCCAGGTTGTTTAAGGCTAGTATGCTCAACATTAATTCCATGCACTAATTTTTGAGATCAGCCCATGGACACTTGATAATACAGTAGGGCATATTTGGAAATAAAATGGCTGGGTATGTTTATTTTAAGAACAATAAACTACTTATACTATAAGAACTATAATAAACTTATTTTTCTAATAAACTAGTTAAATTGTCCCTAAAATGTATGCTGGTTTGATTCCCCAGTCACTATGGCTTAAAGGAGGGTGGCTATTGCTTGCCCACACTTTTCAGTGAGAGCACATCGGTCAGTCCCCAGAAGCTTGCAAGATGAGGTCACAAGGTGTGATTGGAAGCTCCAATGCTATAAGCCTGGGTATCCTGTTGTTGGTATTTATTTACATGGCAGTGTTGTGTGCCTTTCTCTGCGTAACTTCCCTGATGCTTTGCCTTGTGACACTTGGGTTGCGTAAGTATTTAAGGAAAAGTGTATTTTCATTTAATACAACTCACACATTTATTCATGGTGACAACTATGGGTTTTGGTTTAGCAAACACTTCAGAATGTGTCAATATAGGTGCAATTCTCAGGTGAGATATTAAAAGCAACTGTTTTATAGTTGAGCGCTGCCTACATTCTCTTGTCACTGCTCATAAACCAGAGTGAAATTCATTTGCAGACTTTCTACTGGTACAAAACACTTGCCACTAGATAGTGTCGTTCCTTTGTACTTAAATCATCAATATGCTTTGTTTATAAAGCTCCAACATAATATACAGCACAATACACACTAACATACATTAAATTTCCTCAACAGAGGAAGTACCATTCACTTGTAACTGCAAATATGCAGAAAGGTCCCTTGTAGACTTAATTATATTTAACTTTCCACTGTATTCAACCATGCTATCTCTGCCTGTAAAAAGTGGGTTGTTTTTTTTAATTAATGATGTATTATGCTGTTTGCCTTACCTATGCCAGGCTTGTAATAGGTTTGCAGCACAGTGATTAGCATTGCTGCCTCAGAATGCTGAGGTCTTTGTTCCAGTCTGACTAGGGTTGTCCTCTGTGTGGAGTTTGTTTGGTATCCAATGTTCTCACAGTCCAACAACACCCAAAGAGATGTGACTGCAGGGATTAATACAAATGATTTGACATTTGATGTGCAGTGCTATAGGTACAAAAGATAACTAATCCATATAACATGCAGCATTTAAAAGAAAAAAAAAACACGCTTAATCTTTCATCTGGCATCTGAAAGCCTTATGGCCTTACTCTGCATCTCATGTAATGTGGTAGCAATTCTGGATGTCTATAGTGATAAGAAGTCATATGCGACTGTCTCTACTCTAAGATGTGTGCATCTATGCGATCACTAGTATTAACTCTTTCACCTACCCTGTACTTGGTGCAAAAGATGTGCCTGAAAATGGCGTGCACACTCCATACGCACCCAAGAGACGTTGAACTTAGATTGCAACCCATTCAGCCATCTGTGAGAATCTCTCGTAGCTGCTTTATGTTGACTACGATGTGTGAGATGTGGCTGCATTCAGACTAGCTTCTAAGTTCGTATCGGACCCTAAGGGGCCTATT
This sequence comes from Pseudophryne corroboree, assembly GCF_028390025.1. NCBI lineage: Eukaryota > Metazoa > Chordata > Amphibia > Anura > Myobatrachidae > Pseudophryne > Pseudophryne corroboree. The sequence continues at coordinate 285,935,589 of NC_086446.1, forward strand.
CAGTTGTTGCCGGTTCTCCCTGCTTAATGGGCGTCTATCGGTGCTGTTCAATTGTTTCTCTGATAGATGCCCATTAGTAGCTAACACTCCTCTCCGCTCCGGGTTTAGCTGCGCAAAGTGACTAAAGCTGTCTAAAGCACTTGATTGTGCATCCAAAGTCCAGCCTTTTTTAACAAAAAAAAAACAAAAAAAAATTTCTTCTCAACTTCCAGAAGTTGTGAGGAAAAAATTGACTGCGTGGCTAATGGGTGTCTGTCAGAGAAACAATTGAATAGCTCCAATAGACGCACAGTAGCATAGACTCCCAGCAGGGAGTGCCGGCAACATGTTTTCAGATGCTCTAGTGCAGGCCCGGCCAACCTGTGGCTCTCAAGCTGTTGTGAAACTACACATCCCAGCATGCCCTGCCACAGTTTTAGCATTCCCTAATAGCAAAACTGTGGCAGGGCGATGCTGGGATGTGTAGCTTTACAACAGTTGGAGCACCACATGTTAGCCAGACCTGTTCTAGTGCTATCACAGCCAAACTGAATATATCTGAATGTCAGATCAGATGTTTACTTCATTGTGGCAACATGCTCCGTCCCCCCCCCCCCCCTTTTTTTTTTTTTTTTAATTACTGTGAATGTTTAATCTCAGATCACATGGATCAATAAACTGCTGTTAAAGTATACTGCACCCATAGTCTACTTCCTTTACAACTTTACATATCATGGTTTTTCAATAACAATTGTAGCAAAGGGCTTCTCTCACAGCATCTTAATGGCTTTGTATAAGTCAGAGGGGCCGTTGCGATTATTTCCTGCTCCCCCTGTTTGGTGTCTGTAGGAATGGGCTCTCTATCTGAGAAATTCAATTGTTGCTTTGATCAGACGCCCATTAGTGGTTAATGCGCTTGACTGCTCTATAGATCTTGGGCATTCAAAGTCTGAGTTTTGGTGCTTTGGGTGGCCAAACTTCAGACTTGACCCTTTTTTTTTTTTTTTCTTGCACCTCTGACTGCTACTCCCAATGGGCGTCTGATTGGAGCAGCAATTGAATACCTCTGATAGATGCCTATTAGACACCCAGCAGGGGGCACAGGAAATAATTGAATCAGCCCAGTGATTCTCAAACACCCCAAATAGTTCATGTTTTCCAGGTCACTTGGCAGGTGCACAGGAGCAGTCATTACTCACTGACACATTTTAAAAGATCCACAGATACAGCTAATGATTTCACATGCAATTTTGTGAGGAGACCTGGAAAACAAACTTGGGGGTCCTGAGGGCCAAGTTTGAAATCCTATGGTATAATACTACCTACAAAGAGTGACTTTGCCATGCCCATTTAGCAAAAGCTTTAGACTTCAAAATTGTGTAGTCCTCAATATGTTACCAGTTATCACTTTGTGTGTGTAAATAGGTCTAAAGTTGCGTAATTTTTTTTTTTTTTTTTTTTGCATTAAGCAGTTAACTGCTTAATGTTGCATTCAAATGGTTGTTACACATTGCAACCAATTAGACCCTTGCATTATTCTGCGTGACACTAGACTGGTGTTTGTCATCCTGCACCACTGTACATGTTGTGGAAAATGATCAGGGCATGCTGAGCCTTATAATTCTTTAGGTTCTTTAGCTCCACAAGTGCTTTACATCTGTCCCAGACTGATCCAAATATTAATATGGTTACAGCCTATAATAGAGATTGCATTAATGCCTGTATTGTACAAGTGTTCATGATTACTCATTTCCCAGGCGCTCCAAATATATCCAATGCATCTCTTACCATAAGAGCCTGATTATTATCTGGCAGAAATGCTTTATAGCAAGAGGAGAAAGTCAAGCAGAGGTTCTTCAAGGCACCCTAATGGTCCATTTTCTTTAAGGATAGTCATGCTTGAGCTCAGGTGACCTAATTAGCACCTCAGCCCATTTAATTTAACCATCCATGCTCAGCCATACTTAAAACCTGGACTGTTGGGAACCACTGCAATAAAGGTTTATTGACCAAAAAAACAAAACCCAAAGACCACCAGCCTAGTAGTTATTCTGAATACAAAGTTCTGTTCAAAGCAGTAAAACTAGCTGCATAGTGAAGTGATTTTGAAGTTCAAGAAATAACACATCATAGTAATGGTACAGTAAAGGCTAGGATTAGAGGATTACTAAACTAATGTTGGTGCAGCATTGTTCATTACTAATACCAGGGGTAGGGAACCTTTGGCCCTCCAGCTGCTGTTGAACTACACATACCAGCATGCCTTGCTATTTGGCCATGCTAAAACTGTTGCAGGGCATGCTGGGATGTGTAGTTCAACAGCTGGAGGGCCGAAGGTTCCCCATCCCTGACTAATACACTTGTCACACCAAAATCCTAGGTCCAGGCCAGGTCACTGAACACAGGTTTCAAACCATGTCTCAGTGGCTTAAACCCCTCACACCACAGGCTGGATCCGGGTTATTACTGGGGCTTCTTTTCCTGCACTTGGAGATGACATTTCCAAGTGCTGGAGCGCCCTCTCTCCATACAGTGTTAATTGGACCTGGGTCACCCGTTCATACTGCCCTTTAACTCTGGTTTTTCCCAGGACCAACCCTGCTTGCTATGCAGGTTCAATTCCTGGGTCCCTGGACCCAGGTTATTTTTTGGTGGACCCTTTCACACCGAGCTGTGACCCAGCAATAACTCGGGTTATTGCGGCTGTGTAAAAGTGGTATAACTAGATAATACAAGACAGTGAAATTCATGTATTGCATTAATTCAACTGCCCTACTGTCATCATCTATAGTAGGTGCTAAGTATCAATTACTTGTTGGCAGAAGTGGTCATGCTACAGGTTTTATTTTGAAAAAGTAAAATTGGAGTCAGATGTAGGCTTGGCATACCATCTCTTCAGCACATTCATTTTATAATATCAAAATATTGAAACAACGTTTATGTAGCCATAGGTAAATGTTTGTACATCTAGAAAGGACACATTTTATTTTCAGAAACTGACCAGACAAACAGCTATTGTCTCTCTCTCTCTCTCTCTCTCTCTCTCTCTCTCTCTCTCTCTCTCTCTCTCTCTCTCTCTCTCTCTCTCTCTCTCTCTCTCTCTCTCTCTCTCTCTCTCTATATATATATATATATATATATATATATATATATATATATATATAATGTCTCTATATCTAAATAAGAACTGACAAATTGTTGAAATTAAATGTATCCTCACAAATGTCCTTGGCTCAGTTGTGCCAAGCTAAGCTGCGTCTATTTGATATTGAGAAACACAGTTGGTGTAATGGTTATCAATACCGCCTCACAGCTCTCAAGTCTTGGGTTCAGTTCCCACCATAACTGTATATATTATTCCTGTGCTTGTGTGGCTTTCTTTCAGCAATCTAAAAGTATACTGGTAGATTACTTGGCTCTTGACAAATATTAACCCCAATGTGGGTGGTAAGAACTATAGATTGTTAGAGCCACAGGGGCAGAGACTGTTGTCAATGGTAAACTATACTCTGTAATGTGCTGTGGACTATGTATGTGCTATTCTATAACTTAATAATGAAATACATAATGCTCCCTTTATGCTGGATCAGTCAATTTAGATTTAAGGGTTTGTGTAGATCACCCGTGTCCCAGCCCATGTGCTGTTGTAAGATTACAAGTCCATTTTGTTAGCGCCTGCCAGTTTGCTAAATAACCACCTACTAAAACATGTCCATATAGTTTACACATCCTTGTGGGTTGTGCCGTATCCTAGGAATCAGTCATCTAAAAATATTTGTTAACTATAATGGCCTTGGTGAGAAACATAAGAAAGTAGGTGTCAAAACTATGCATTTATTGATAGCTGCATGAACAAAGTAATTACATCTGTGATCTTGTCCCATGGAAAGGAGAACTCTCTGCTTTCCTTTCTTTCAAGTCATAGAAAGGTACAGTATAGGTTCTTTCTCCTGTTACCACATGTGCATAACACCTAGACCTCAGGGCTACAAGTACAGAGCACCATTGGATATTAAACATGGATAACTCCTTACTGGCCGGCCAATCGTTTATTGCTTGCATTTAAATATTCACTTGCCAAAGTTGGAAAAGAGCGCTCTATTATCTACCTGTCTGCTGTAGCTGGGAGACTAAATGTTCCATTCTTACAAGCGGTGCTGTTACAGTAAAGATGGATCTCATTTAAAAGGTAATCCAGGGTAATGGGTGAGTTTAGACAGCTGATAATGTTGGCAATATAAAGGAAATGACATGAACTACAAAGATATGCAACAGGGTAGACACACCGGGAGGGGTCAAACAAATGATTAATGACCTAGGTAGGCTTGAGAAATGGTCAAGAACGTGGCAACTACAGTTTAATGCTAAAAAATGCAAAATCATGCACTTGGGTCTCAAAAACCCATAGGCTAAGTATAGTATCAAGGGTACTATAATGGAAACTACTGAGGAGGAAAGGGATTTAGGAGTCACTATTTCAAGTGACTTGAAGGCAGGAAAGCAATGCAACAAAGCAATGAGAAAGGCAAGTCAGATGATTGGTTGCATAGGGAGAGGAATCAGTAGCAGGTAAAAAGAAGTGATAATGCCACTGTATAGGTCATTGGTACGGCCCCATCTGGAATACTGTGTCCAGTTCTGGAGACCCTATCTCCAGAAGGATATAAATAAATTAGAGAGTGTACAAAGAAGGGCAACTAAAATGGTGCATGGCCTACATCACAAAACTTACCCGGAAAGGCTAAAAGATCTTAACATGTATAGTTTGGAGGAGAGAAGGGAAAGGGGGGACATGATAGAAACTTTCAAATATATCAAGGGTCTTAACAAAGTTCAGGAGGGAAACATTCTTCAAAGGAAAATAAGTATTAGAACTCGAGGGCATACATTGAGACTGGAGGGGTGAAGGTTCAGGGGAAATTTAAGGAAAAATTACTTCACAGAAAGGGTAGTGGATAAGTGGAATAGCCTCCCATCAGAGGTGGTAGAGGCTAAGACTGTAGGGCAATTTAAACATGCTTGGGACAGGCATATGAATATCCTTACAAAGAACTAAGGTTAAAAAAGGGTTGAGATTGCCTAAAGGATAAAATAAAAAAGGAGCAGACTAGATGGGCCAAGTGGTTCTTATCTGCCGTCAAATTCTGTTTCTATGTAACTACTAAAGATACTGTAAGTACACACTAATCCAATATGTTAAGTTGCTGTACTACTGCAAACAACGATTTACTGTCATCCCCTTCAAAAACCAAGTTCAGTCACATAAGTTTTAAATATTAGGTTGCTGACACGCAATGGGGTTCATCCTTCTGACAACACCTATTACACATCATTACATTTAATTTCTACCCTGCTATCGCTAATAAATGCAATGTGTGTATAGAAGTGTTTTATGAAATTATTGTGCAGATCTATTAATGCAGTAACATGGATGATTGTGGTCAGCAGTTAGCATTACTGCCTCTTAGCACTGAGGTAATGAGTTCAATTCCCAGCTATGGCACAAATGTGAGGAGTTTGTATGTTCTGGAGTCTGCATGGGTGTCCTTCTGATTCTCCGTTCCCCCACACCCCCTCTCTCCAAAAAAACATATTGGTAGATTAATTGGCTTCTGACACAAAACAGTACCCCCCCCCCCCCCCCCTCTGGTGATCCCCACCTGAGTGCACAGCACATCAGCTTAGTGCTGATGCGTTGGCTCTTTTCACCGGGCGGCTTAAGTGTGCATGTGCAAGATCTCGCTACTCCAGTGAGATCTCACATGCAGCCTGGAGCCAGCAGAAACCTGAGGCCAGGGACAGCGTCGTCCCTGGCTGTGGTGTTTGGCAATGTCACCTGCAGCTATCGGAACAGTCGGTACAACTGAGTGTTCATACATTGCCCTGTACATCTGCTCTGCACATACCACCCCTGTAAAACATGTGGGGGAAGCAGTATTAGCGCACATAATGGGCTGATACCACTTCTCCCCCATACTGACGATAATACATCTACCCCAAAGTACCAGTCAACCAGCTACTGTCATTTTTTTTTTGTCAAACACAGCCTGTAACATGGCAGTAGGAGCTGATTAGTGGGAAATATTCTCAGTAAAGTGCTGTGGAATATGAGTGCACTGTATAAATAACTCATATTGCCAGGCATACTAGGGGAAATATAGTATCAAACAAAAAGTTCTTTTGTTTTGTTCTTAATGTTAAAATATAACAAAAATGTCTCCTATCTGTCAGTAATGTACAGTGTATGGATGAATGCGTCTGGAATTTTCCAGAACTAAAAAATGCTTGCATTAGGTTTTGATCACAATAGAGGCCTAATATTTATTTAAAGGTAGTTATGAAAAGATAAAAGGATTCTCATGGTAAAGAAATTACATTTAGCGTGCAGAAAGCAAAGTGATTGTTGGGAAGAATTTTAAAGTGTTAGCGACCAAGGCATCTCAACCTGCTTGTGTTTCACCATCTGCCTGTCTAATTGATGTCAGCACGTAACAATGATATCAATACTGGGAAGAAACATACTGCTTTGCAAATCAGTTGCAAATTCTAACCTGTAGCATGAGCAACCAGTCAAGAATAGTCTGACGAGAACAACACAGCAGGCTATAGTTTGGTTGTGGTGCATAAACTGCTCATCCCATTTGGCAATTTATGTTATAGGCCCTACACACATGCCGATTTTTTGAAAGATATGAACGATCTCGTTCATAAATGAACGAGAACTCGTTCATATCTTTCAGTGTGGAGGCTCCAGCGATGAACGATGCGCGGCCCCGCGCTCGTTCATCGCTGGTCCCCCGTCGGCTGTGCATGCAGGCCAATATGGACGATCTCGTCCATATTTGCCTGCACGTCTATGGAGCCGGGTGACGGGGGGAGTGAAGAAACTTCACTCCCCCTGTCACTGCCCCCCCGCCGCCGGGTCGCCCGTCGGCCGTATCGGCCGTCTGGCACCTCGGCGGCACATCGCCATATGTGAAGGGCCCATTAGTGGGTTCTGTGGTAAATAGAGCACATGCAGTAGTGAAAGATGATGTGGCCAGTTAAATCATCCTTTCACCATGTTCTTGAAAATGGACAAGCCCTTCTGTGCGGGTGTAGTACGGCTGACCGCCGGTCTCCTGACCGCCGGTCAGCTTACTGACGCCGGGATCCCGGCAGCATACCGACGCCGGGATCCCGGCGGGGAGGGGCGAGTGCAGCAAGCCCCTTGCGGGCTCGGTGGCGACCTGCGGTCGCCACGGGTTCTATTCCCACTCTATGGGTGTCGTGGACACCCACGAGTGGAAATAATCCCTGTTGGTCGGCATGCCGACCATCGGGATAGTGAGCGCTCGGCATGGTGGAGGAGGTCATGTGACCCGACCGCCGGTCACATGAATACCACCCCTTCTGTGCTGCCATCCTAAAGAAAGCTACAGTGTCGATTACTTTATTCCAAGAGTGATTGCATCTGGGGTTATGCAATGAGGGTGCATTTTCATTTCATAATGAGCACAGTTATTCCGTGTGACATAAAGACTGATCACCTTCACCACATGTTGCAGTATCTCCTGATAGAAGGGGTGGCGTCTGGATTGACTCAATCCAAACGCCATATGGTGACATGCAATGGATCGATGTACATCGGGGGTAATTCCAAGTTGATCGCAGCAGGAAATTTTTTAGCAGTTGGGCAAAACCATGTGCACTGCAGGGGGGGCAGTTATAACATTTGCAGAGAGAGTTAGATTTGGGTGGGTTATTTAATTTCTGTGCAGGGTAAATACTGGCTGCTTTATTTTACACTGCAAATTAGATTGCAGATTGAACACACCACACCCAAATCTATCTCTCTCTGCAAATGTTATATCTGCCTCCCCTGCAGTGCACATGGTTTTGCCCAACTGCTAAAAAATGTCCTGCTGCGATCAACTTGGAATGACCCCCATTATTCTGATGTTCTCTGTGGACCGTGGATTGGAACCCCTGCTGTATAGTATTGTCATGCCACCTGTATATACTTGCCTTTACGGTTTTCCTGTACCTTGCCTATTTTATGTCTTACATGTTACGTGTTATTTTTCTTTTTCACATAATTAATTTTTTTTTCCTGTTTCTTAAATGTTCTGCATTTTTCCTTTGCTTGTTGTACCACTACATTTTTACATGCTGGTATGCCTATTTTGCCTACTGAAGAATGTTGTGATGCCTTAAATATAAATTGTGTTAGTCCCAAACTAAGTGTTTTAGTTGAATGCTACAATGATGCCTCAAAATGAAGCTGGGTGACGTTCTTGTGGAAGAATAGTCCCACATCCACACTTCCAGGCATCAGCAGCCTAATACCATGGCACATAAACGCTGTCAGGCTATAGAGATGGTGGATTCATGCCCTATTATGTAACCTCGCATTTGTGTGTTTCTTTTGTCTGCTACTTGTACATCATGCTTGTTATTGAAAATGCTCGTTGTGTGTGTGTGTGTGTGTGTGCCAATTGTTTTTATAATTGGTCCCACCTGAGGTTTTCATCAGACAATTACACACTTTCTCTACACTGACCATTTATGGATTTGCCTGAGGTATGTAACATATGCTCTCAGCACAGGAAATGAGGTACTCTTTCGCACCTTGATTGCATATATGAATAAGGGTTATGGTTTGCCACAGTGATAAATGTGTATGGGTAGCCACATTCTCAGTGCAGCTGGCATACCGTGAATTGCAGTGAATGCACTGTTCAGCAAGTTTTCACTTCAGCAAAATAAATCACCACCTAATATAGCGTTCCGAAGTGGAGGTTCTGCTTTATGCTCTAGAGTGGTTATTTGGGTTGTCGGATCCCCACCTGGGTGACCTTGTCGGTGGCATGGGGAGTATAAAAATGGCTGAGATTTGGAACCTAATATGCGTTTGTGTTTTTAAAGAATTTGTCCTCTGTAATGAACTGTTTTAGGTGTTGTTTCTTCATGACTACTCCCACAATCAACCTGTGTCGGCATCTATATTTCTAACAGGTCCTCAACCATTATGTCTAATGTTACTTCCACTCTTAGTAGGATTGATGGTGCAGCAGCTTTATAATTACTGTATGGTATCCTGTTCACTGATTGCAAGAAGATCCTGCAACATCTTTTTATTGTGTGTCTAAAACCATAGAAAAGAGAAATCTGCAATTCTGGCGTGGCACTGAAAAATAATGATGCAGTGTAATCCAATTATCTCTAAAAACTGTGTTGGCGATCCTAACCTAATTTTTTTAAAATTTTATTATGTGATTGCCTGATGTCTATTAGAAGTAACAAGAGTAATCCAAATGGAAATGCAACACCAAAATGGCAGCAAATAAAATCTTATTGGGTTCTATTTATACGCAAGACTGCACCCTGGGCATTCAGTTAGTCTGCTGTTCCTGGCTTTATCCAAATATGCCTGGTTAAACTAACACGTATAGCAGTGCTTCCCAAACTCTGTCTCAATTCACACTAAAACAGTCCAGGTTTTAGTGATATCCATGCTGGATCACAGATGGTTAAATAAAAATAACTGAGGTACTGATGAGTCACCTGTGCTCAAGTATGGATTTCCGTATAGCAGGACTGTTAGGGTGGCCACACACGAGGCAACGTGTGCGGCCGATGTCACTGAGCGTCCGAGGGCTGATATATCGGGCAGTCACCACACACGGGGCGATCCGGTGTCCGCCCGCTTTGCCAGCCCTCTTACGCATAACGCAGCATGGGATTGCCCACCTGTATCTCTGATCTTTTGAGCAGGCTGAAAGATCAGCGATGCAGGCAGACGACCCCACGGGTGCGCGCAATGGACGATATCATGCCTACACACGGAACAATATAGCTGTCGGATCTGCAGCTATATCATGCTGTTTGTGGGCACCCTTAGTGTGCCTTGAGGACCTTGTTGGGAACCCCTGCTGTATAGTATTGACATCCATTATTATAAATACACAGAACTGTGCATTGTGTTATACATATGATATAACCATTATTGTAAAGCGTTAATATGACACTCCTTTTTTTATTTTGAAGATATTTGCTCTACTGTTCTGTAAATGACCCAAACACCCAGATCGTGGTATATTAAGTTGGCTTTACAGATTACCCACCAGTGTTTATGAATTGTGAATACAGTTGTATAGTCCTTTATTGATGCAGTTGATATCCAAATATACATTTTATTTCCAAATCTTTTTCAAACATTTGTACAATACACTTTGTTGTATTCTTATCCCAGGTGTAATAGTGACACACACATTAAATCAAATGGCCATCAGTAAACATGGCATAAAAATATTATCTAATTGATTGTTGGAGAAGTTTTCTTTTGCATGCAATTGATAAAATTGCTTAATTTTTAATATGTCAGGAATCCTACTCAATCTGTCTTCTCCCCTTCATTTGCATAGAATGGCAGTGGCATCAGAGAGAGGAACTGCTAGCAAAAGAGAGGGAGAAGACTTGTACAAAAGGTAAATCATTAACAAAAAAAGCATGCTGTAAAGACAAATTAGGGATTGTATTTTCTATTGACTTAAGGCTACGATCACTCTGACATCTGCAGTCCCTTTTATTGTATGTTAAGACACAAGAAAAATGCGGGTGGTATTCATGTGACCGGCGGTCAAATGACCGCGCCCTCACTATCCCAACGGTCGCTATGCTGACCAACAGGGACTATTTCCACTCCTGGGTGTCCACGACACCCATAGAGTGGGAACAGAACCCATGGCAACTGCAGGTCGCCACCGAGCCCGCAAGGGGCTTGCACTCGCCCCACCCCGCGGATACCGGCGTCGGTATGCTGACCGCCTTTCTCCTGTCGGTCAGCCATCCCACACCCGAAAAATGCATATACATATAACCCTGCATTGCATATGTGCATGAATGTATTATGCGGTAAGCTATGCCTTCACATATATTAAATATATATCTGTGACAAAACAGGAAGTTGTCGTCGTGATCAAGTCTAACGAATATTGAAACGTGTCCGTAAAGACCTGTTCATAGCATCTCATTGCATTTACCACAGGCAGGGTGTACGTAGCCTTAATGTCTTGCCAACCTTCTATTTTTCAGGGGCACCTCTTCCAATAAGTACCTTTTGGGCTTTCTCCAATTTGGAGTAGCTTTTTAAAGTGTGTGCCCACCCACACACAGTGCAAGCAGCCGTTATGAGGGTTGCCTCAATGTTTGGCAATCATCCTTCAATGAGGTCTTCTAAATGAATCGACAGGCTGCATTCAAATTGCTATTGCTTCTTTCCACAAAATGGCTGCCTCCACTGTGTGTAGGTCACACACGCTTTAATATGGGTTAGTCATATACATATACTGTACATGGGAGGCAGCTGATCTGTGGTCTGAACTAACATTCGGGGCCTGATGCAGAGTTGAATGCATGCCCGTTGGTGGATCATATCTTGTGTGTTTCCGTTCCACGTATTATCTGGAGTTGAGTGTATGCAAGACCGTACCTGGGAGCTTTTTCACATAGACAACCGTGGACGCTGAAGAGCTGGACATAAGTGTAATTAAGGGCCGTTTCCAGGCAAATGGGCTACACCTAGTATAGGGCTGGTGCAAATGCACGCTAAGGGCCTGATACACAGTTGTACGCAAATGCATTCACAGCTGTGAATTTGTACGCAGCAGCTCTGCAAAATATGCAAATGTTGCAGCTGTTTGTATTTGTATTGGGACACCCACCTGCAGCTTTGTAAAACCCAATTGCTGTAAACAAAAACTCAGTATCGGTAGCAGAAGAGTCTATTATCCAGGTTCTGTGTAGCCCAGTGGTTCTCAAACTGTGCCTAAACACCCTGGGGTGCCTCGGGACACTTGCTGGTGTGCCTGGGATTGGGGAACCAGGCCCAATACAAATAATTTCTGGTCAATGTAATAGACAAAACCAGTGCTAGTGGCTGCCAATCCTAAAAGATGTGGACAAACAGAAGCAAATCTTGTCCCTCACCTGAAAATTTAGCCTAATTTAAATGTTTTTTTCTTTCTAAATTTCTCAAAAAGAAACTTTTGTTGTATTGGCGCCATGATGTGAAAAAATGTGTGAACCTCTGGTGTTGCCCCTATGGTCATGCAGCATGGCTGCAGGAAGTAACATGCCGGAGATGCAAACATGCTCCTAAAGCGATAGCAGCACATCTGAATTTTTGACTCCACTCCCGGATACCTCCCCCAAACAGTAAATCTCCTTACAAATAAATCCTTCCAGCAACTGCCATTGCAAGATGTAAATGCGTTTGTAGAACGCCAACTTCAAAGAAATCGGGTTTGCGTACATTTCTGAATCAGGTTTCATTTCTGTCCAACTCTGCACTGGGCATTCGGTCTGTCAGTTCTATTCAAGCGCCAACATTTTATTTTCATTAATATGGAGCCACATCATTTCCGCAGCGCCTAATCTCACTGATGTTTCCATTTCTGAGTGGATTGATAGCTTGCCATTACAGTGCATCCAGAAAGTATTCACAGCGCTTCACTTTTTCCACATTTTGTTATGTTACAGCCTTATTCCAATATGGAATAAATTAATTGTTCCCTCAAAATTCTACATACAATACCCCATAATGACAAAGTGAAAAAAGTTTTTTTGAGATTTTTGCAAATTTATTAAAAATACACTAAGAAATTACATGTACATAAGTATTTATTCACATCCTTTGCTAAATGCTTTGTTGATGCACCTTTGGCAGCAATTACAGCCTCAAGCTCCATCAGGTTGGATGGGAAGCGTTGGTGCACAGCCATTTTCAGATCTCTCCAGAGATGTTCAGTCGGACTTAAGTCTGGGCTCTTGCTGGGCCACTCAAGGACATTCACAGAATTGTCCCGAAGCCACTCCTTTGATATCTTGGATGTGTGCTTAGGGTCGTTGTCCTGCTGAAAGACGAACCGTTGCCTCGGTCTGAGGCCAGGAACGTTATGGAGCAGGTTTTCATCCAGGATGTCTCTGTACATTGCTACATTCATCTTTCCCTCTCTCCTGACTAGTCTCTAGTTCCTGCCGCTGAAAAACATCCCCACAGCATGATGCTGCCACCACCATGCTTTACTGTAGGGATGGTATTGGCCTGGTGATGAGCGGTGCCTGGTTTCCTCCAAACATGACGCCTGGCATTCACGCCAAAGAGTTCAATCTTTGTCTCTTTAGACCAGAGAATTTTGTTTCTAATGGTCAGAGTCCTTCAGGTGCATTTAGGCAAACTCCAGGCTGCCATGTGCTTTTTACTAAGGAGTGGCTTCCATCTGGCCACTCTACCATACAGACCTGATTGGTGGATTGCTGCAGTGATGGTTGTCCTTCTGAAAGGTTCTCCTTTGTCTCCACAGAGGAATGCTGAAGCTCTGACAGTGTGACCATTGGATTTTTGGTCACCTCCCTGACTAGGGCCCTTCTCCCCCGATCGCTGAGTTTAGACGGCCGGCCAGCTCTAGGAAGAGTCCTGGTTGTTCTGAACTTCTTCCATTTACATTTTTCTATACCCTTCCCCACATTTGTGCCTCAAGACAATCCTGTCTCGGAGGTCTACAGACAATTCCTTTGACTTCATGCTTGGTTTGTGCTCACACATGCTTTGTCAAGTGTGGGACCTTATATAGACAAGTGTGTGCCTTTCTAAATCATGTCCAATCAACTGACTTTACCACAGGTGGACTCCCAATTAAGCTGTAGGAACACCTCGAGGATGAATAGTGGAAACAGGATCCACCTGAGCTCAATTTTGAGCTTCATGGCAAAGGCTGTGAATACTTATGTACATGTGATTTCTTAGTTTTTTTATTTTTAATAAATTGCAAAAATCTCAAAAAACTTTTTTTTCATGTTGTCATTATGGGATATTGTGTGTAGAATTTTGAAGGAAAAAATATATATTTATTCCATTTTGGAATAAGGCTGTAAAATAAGAAAATGTGGAAAAAGTGAAATGCTGTGAAAACTTTCTGGATACTCTGTATGTTCATATAACAAAATAGCACGCACCATGTGTAAGTGACAGAACATATTTAATGAGGCAGTATGCCTACAGTGCAAACTGACGTTTATAAAAATAAGAATTTACTCACCGGTAATTCTATTTCTCGTAGTCCGTAGTGGATGCTGGGAACTCCGTAAGGACCATGGGGAATAGACGGGCTCCGCAGGAGACTGGGCACTCTAAAGAAAATATTAGGTACTATCTGGTGTGCACTGGCTCCTCCCTCTATGCCCCTCCTCCAGACCTCAGTTAGGGAAACTGTGCCCGGAAGAGCTGACATTACAAGGAAAGGATTTTTGGAATCCAGGGTAAGACTCATACCAGCCACACCAATCACACCGTACAACTTGTGATAACCTTACCCAGTTAACAGTATGAACAACAACTGAGCCTCACTCAACTGATGGCTCATAACAAAAACCCTTAATTAAGCAATAACTATATACACGTATTGCAGAAAGTCCGCACTTGGGACGGGCGCCCAGCATCCACTACGGACTACAAGAAATAGAATTACCGGTGAGTAAATTCTTATTTTCTCTGACGTCCTAGTGGATGCTGGGAACTCCGTAAGGACCATGGGGATTATACCAAAGCTCCCAAACGGGCGGGAGAGTGCGGATGACTCTGCAGCACCGAATGAGCAAACACAAGGTCCTCCTCAGCCAGGGTATCAAACTTGTAGAACTTTGCAAAGGTGTTTGAACCCGACCAAGTAGCCGCTCGGCAAAGCTGTAAAGCCGAGACCCCTCGGGCAGCCACCCAAGAAGAGCCCACCTTCCTTGTGTAATGGGCTTTTACTGATTTTGGATGCGGCAATCCAGCCGCAGAATGAGCCAGCTGAATCGTGCTACAGATCCAGCGAGCAATAGTTTGCTTTGAAGCAGGAGCACCCAGCTTGTTGGGTGCATGCAGGATAAACAGCGAGTCAGTCTTCCTGACTCCAGCCGTTCTGGAAACATATTTTCAAAGCCCTGACTACGTCCAGCAACTTGGAGTCCTCCAAGTCCCGAGTAGCCGCAGGCACCACAATAGGTTGGTTCAAATGAAACGATGATACCACCTTTGGGAGAAATTGGGGACGAGTCCTCAATTCTGCCCTGTCCATATGGAAGATCAGATATGGGCTTTTACATGACAAAGCCGCCAATTCCGACACACGCCTAGCCGATGCTAAGGCCAACAGCACGACCACTTTCCACGTGAGATATTTTAGTTCCACGGTCTTAAGTGGCTCAAACCAGTGGGATTTCAGGAAATCCAACACAACGTTAAGATCCCAGGGTGCCACTGGTGGCACAAAAGGGGGCTGAATATGCAGCACTCCCTTAACAAACGTCTGAACCTCAGGCAGTGAAGCCAGTTCTTTTTGAAAGAAAATGGATAGGGCCGAAATCTGGACCTTTATGGACCCCAATTTTAGGCCCATGGTCACCCCTGACTGTAGGAAGTGCAGGAATCGACCCAGCTGGAATTCCTCTGTAGGGGCCGTCCTGGTCTCACACCAAGCAACATATTTTCGCCATATACGGTGATAATGCTTTGCTGTCACGTCCTTCCTAGCCTTTATCAGCGTAGGAATAACTTCATCCGGAATGCCTTTTTCCGCTAGGATCCGGCGTTCAACCGCCATGCCGTCAAACGCAGCCGCGGTAAGTCTTGGAACAGACAGGGCCCT
Source organism: Pseudophryne corroboree (assembly GCF_028390025.1). Classification (NCBI taxonomy): domain Eukaryota; kingdom Metazoa; phylum Chordata; class Amphibia; order Anura; family Myobatrachidae; genus Pseudophryne; species Pseudophryne corroboree. The sequence goes on from NC_086446.1 coordinate 285,951,239, forward strand.
TGTTGCAGCAGGTCCTGTCTGAGAGGCAGAGGCCATGGGTCCTCTGTGCGCATTTCTTGCAGTTTCGGGTACCAAGTCCTTCTTGGCCAATCCGGAACAATGAGTATTGTTCTTATTCCTCTCTTTCTTACTATTCTCAGTACCTTGGGTATGAGAGGTAGAGGAGGAAACACATATACCGACTGGTACACCCACGGTGTCACTAGGGCGTCCACAGCTATCGCCTGAGGGTCCCTTGACCTGGTGCAATATCTTTTTAGCTTTTTATTGAGGCGGGACGCCATCCTGTCCACCTGTGGCAGTTCCCATCGCTTTGCAATCTGTGTGAAGACTTCTTGATGAAGTCCCCACTCTCCCGGGTGGAGGTCGTGTCTGCTGAGGAAGTCTGCTTCCCAGTTGTCCTCTCCCGGAATGAACACTGCTGACAGTGCTTGCACGTGATTCTCCGCCCACCGAAGAATCTTTGTGGCTTCCGCCATTGCCATCCTGCTTCTTGTGCCGCCCTGGCGGTTTACATGGGCGACCGCCGTGATGTTGTCTGACTGAATCAGCACTGGCCGGTTTCGAAGCAGGGGCTCTGCTTGACTCAGGGCGTTGTAAATGGCCCTTAGTTCCAGTATATTTATGTGTAGAGAAGTCTCCAGACTTGACCACAGCCCTTGGAAGTTTCTTCCCTGAGTGACTGCCCCCCATCCTCGGAGGCTTGCATCCGTGGTCACCAGGACCCAGTCCTGTATGCCGAACCTGCGGCCCTCGAGAAGGTGAGCACTCTGCAGCCACCACAGAAGACACCCTGGCCCTTGGGGACAGGGTGATCAGCCGATGCATCTGAAGATGCGATCCGGACCACTTGTCCAACAGATCCCACTGAAAGATCCTTGCATGGAACCTGCCGAAGGGAATGGCTTCGTATGAAGCCACCATCTTTCCCAGGACTCGCGTGCAGTGATGCACTGATACCTGTTTTGGTTTCAGGAGGTCCCTGACCAAAGATGCTAATTCCTGGGCCTTCTCCACCGGGAGAAACACCTTCTTCTGTTCTGTGTCCAGAATCATGCCCAGGAAAAGCAGACGCGTCGTAGGAATCAACCTGTGAGCGAACCCACTGGTTGCTGAAGTTTCGGAGACGCGCCCCCACCGCACCTGGCTCCGCCTGTGGAGCCCCAACGTCATGCGGTGGACTTAGTGGAAGCAGGGGAGGACTTTTGTTCCTGGGAACTGGCTGCATGGTGCAGCTTTTTACCTCTACCCCTGCCTCTGGCAAGAAAGGATGCGCCCCTGACCCTCTTGCCTTTCTGAGAACGAAAGGACTGCATTTGATAATACGGTGCTTTCTTAGGCTGTGAGGAAACCTGAGGCAAGAAAGTCGACTTTCCAGCTGTCGCTGTGGACACGAGGTCCGATAGACCGTCCCCAAACAATTCCTCACCCTTATAAGGCAAAACCTCCATGTGTTTTTTAGAATCAGCATCTCCTGTCCATTGCCGAGTCCATAAGACCCTCCTGGCAGAAATGGACATAGCATTAATTCTAGAGCCCAGCAGGCAAATGTCCCTCTGAGCATCCCGCATATATAAGACGACGTCTTTTATATGGCCCAGGGTTAGCAAAACAGTATCCCTGTCGAGGGAATCTATGTCGTCTGACAGAGTATCTGTCCATGCTGCTACAGCACTACACATCCAGGATGAAGCAATAGCAGGTCTCAGTAGAGTACTAGAGTGTGTATACACTGACTTCAGGATAGCTTCCTGCTTTCTATCCGCAGGCTCCTTTAGGGCGGCCGTATCCTGAGACGGCAGGGCCACCTTTTTAGATAAGCGTGTCAGCGCCTTGTCCACCCTAGGGGATGTTTCACAACGTAACCTGTCCGTTGGTGGGAAAGGGTACGCCATCAGTAACCTCTTAGAAATCACTAGTTTCTTATCAGGGGAACTCCACGCTTCTTCACATAATTCATTTAATTCATCAGATGGGGGAAAAGTCACTGGCTGCTTTTTCTCCCCAAACATATAAACCCTCTTGGTATTAACAGGGTTAATCTCAGAAATGTGTAATACATCTTTCATTGCAATAATCATGTATCGGATGGCCTTGGTCATTTTAGACTGTAAATGTGCCTCATCATCGTCGACACTAGAGTCGGACTCCGTGTCGACATCTGTGTCAACCATCTGAGATAGAGGGCGTTTATGAGCCCCTGACGGTTTCTGAGTCGCCTGGGCAGGCGCGGGCTGAGACCCCGGCTGTCCCAAGGCTGCAGCGTCATCAAACCTTTTATGTATGGAGCTTACATTGTCATTTAAGACCTTCCACATATCCATCCAATCAGGTGTCGGCCCCGACGGGGGCGACCCCACACTTATCTGCCCTTGCTCCGCCTCCACGTAACACTCCTCATCAAACATGTCGACACAGCCGTACCGACACACCGCACACACACAGGGAATGCTCAGACTGAGGACAGGACCCCACAAAGTCCTTTGGGGAGACAGAGCGAGAGTATGCCAGCATACACCACAGCGCTATATAACACAGGGATTTTCACTTATAATAAGTGATTACCCAATAGCTGCCTTATATGTTTTATTTGCGCCTAAATTTATGTGCCCCCCCTCTCTTTTTTACCCTTCTTGTACCTGGATGCTGCAGGGGAGAGCCTGGGGAGCTGCTTCCAGCGGAGCTGTGAAGAGAAAATGGCGCTGGTGTGCTGAGGAAGAAGGCCCCGCCCCCTCAGTGGCGGGCTTCTGTCCCGCTTTCTGTGTAAAAAAAAATGGCGGGGGTTTTTACATATATACAGTGCCAGACTGTATATATGTATTTTTATTGCCAAAAGGTACTTTAATTGCTGCCCAGGGCGCCCCCCCCCAGCGCCCTGCACCCTACAGTGACCGGAGTGTGTAAGTGTGCTGGGAGCAATGGCGCACAGCTGCGGTGCTGTGCGCTACCTTAAATGAAGACAGGAGTCTTCTGCCGCCGATTTCGTCGTCTTCAAGCTTCTGTTCTTCTGGCTCTGCGAGGGGGACGGCGGCGCAGCTCCGGGAACGGACGATCGAGGACAGGTGCCTGTGTTCGAACCCTCTGGAGCTAATGGTGTCCAGTAGCCTAAGAAGTACAAGCTAGCTGCAAGCAGGTAGATTTGCTTCTCTCCCCTTAGTCCCACGTAGCAGTGAGTCTGTTGCCAGCAGAGGCTCACTGAAAATAAAAAAACCTAATAAATACTTTCTTTACTAGTAAGCTCAGGAGAGCCCACTAGGAGCACACAGCTCGGGCCGGGCACAGATTCTAACTGAGGTCTGGAGGAGGGGCATAAAGGGAGGAGCCAGTGCACATCAGATAGTACCTAATCTTTTCTTTAGAGTGCCCAGTCTCCTGCGGAGCCCGTCTATTCCCCATGGTCCTTACGGAGTTCCCAGCATCCACTAGGACGTCAGAGAAATAACATTTAAAAATGCATTTTTAACGTTTAATTAACCGAGGCACGTCATGACCAAATATTCATGAGGGACTGTTTCATAGCGAATTGACAGGAGGCATTCTCATATTGGGTCAGCCCATTATGTAGGCACCAGGCGTTTTATAAATTAGTTGCTTCATCTTATAGTGTAGATAAAGGGGCAAATGCAATACCTGGATCTAGCCTCTAGCTATCAATTCGTTTTTAAGGTAAGTCTGGCCTCCATTTGCCTAAAAATGGCTCCATCACTGAAAACTTACTATCTGCAGGTGTTGCCTTTGGGCCTAAATGTCATGCATCTTGTATATTTAGGCAGTTCAGAGCTATAACTGGGAGAAGTGGGCGAGAAGTCCATAAACTTGTTCAGAGGTGGAGGCGCCATTGTTTACCACCTTTTTTTATTGTATGTCTCATTACAGGAACGCCTGACTCGAAGCAAACCGTAAGGACACCGCTTCATCTTTCTGACTAGAACTGATCTTAAAAAGTAAAAAATAAAAAAAAAAGTAACTTTGGCAAGTGAAAAAAAAAAAAAAGAACCTCAAGAAATAGACATTTTGTGGTGCAGCCTGTAGGCTTGGGACTGAAATGAATCTTTCAGTGTCTGTGTATCTTCTAATGCAGGCTACAACGTAACCGCCACCTTCCACTACTAAATTTCATTTTCTTTATCTTTTGTTTTGGCCAGTCCGCTTGTATTTCCTGTATCATTATACACCTGTAGTTTATAAGTGTACTCTGCTCCATATGTAACATCTGCTCTCTATATGCCCTGAAGAAAAAAAAGAAAATAAGAAAGTACTACTTTATTTCAGACTGACCCAGTAAGGTGACAAGCTCCAAAGATTATTGTGTTCATGGGACAGAATTTTTATTTTTACCACTTAAGGGTAAATTGCCCATCACAATGATCAGTGTGACAATCTGTGAAGTTGAACACAAATTGTGCTGTGTTCCCAGGTACCTCCAAAATCCTATGATCAATGTCATTTAAATCATATCTGCTTCGGAGTGTCTGTTCACATGCCAGTTTTATGTTGTGTTTCGGAGGTAACCCCAACCCACATTTTAATTCACTGCATAACTATTTTTTAATTTAGAATAATGGGCCCTATACATATAAAGATCTGCCGCCGAGCTGCTCGACGACGGATACGGCCGACGGGCGACCCGGCGTCGGGGGGGGCAGTGACGGGGGGAGTGAAGTTTCTTCACTCCCCCCGTCACCCGGCTCCATTGAAGTGCAGGCAAATATGGACGAGATCGTCCATATTGGCCTGCATGCACAGCCGACGGGGAACCAGCGATGAACGAGTGCGGGGCCGCCCATCGTTCATCGCTGGTGACTCCACACTGAAAGATATGAACGTTATCTCGTTCAATAATGAACGAGATCGTTCATATCTTTGAGTAATATCGGCCAGTGTGTAGGGCCTATTAGAGTAGACAAAATCTATCACTCAGTTTCTTTAAAATAACAGTCCAACTTGTAGGATGTGCAGAGTGCTGTAACGTGAGCTGGGAACGTGCATGGCAGAGGCTTTGGCAGTAAATTGCCGTAGCCTTGAGGGGAAGGTAAGTTCATCATAGTATGGATGGGATTCTGTCATGGCACCTCTGGCCAGGGTAAATGATCTACAGTCACCTCCACTCAGGGGGGCAGACAGTATTCAACTTACGGAGTCACACCTCAGTACTGGCAGACTGCACTCCACTGTGTATAACACAAGGTTCTCAAACCCTCTTCCTGCCATAATTATGACAATGCACTGCAGGCTTTGCTGTTTGAGTAGACATAATTAACCAATAAACACTTCTCAATAGTGGCTTTTAATAATAAAAATATTGCAATGTATTAAAGGTTGTTTCCACCTTCAAAATTAATTTTAGTTACATACATGTGCTCATTTAATTTTATTAAATGTATTTTTTTCTTGCTTTCAAGCTCCTGTGTTTTTCAGTCTTTTGTTTATATCATGAGGTTGAGCACATTATTATTGTCCTGGGATAAGAGCCGTGTTTTCTGCAATGAATACAGTCTTCACCAGCGATCAGCTGTGGGGCATATTTCGGGACAGCTTGCTTTATTTGCCTGCTGATATAAAAACATGGCTGGAAAAGTCAGAAGAAAGCAACATGTTTAGTAAAAGTTATAGGAATTACAGGGGTATGCTAATAAATGGAAGGCATCTGGAGGTGGAAATCTCCTTTACACATTGCATTTTCCATTATTTATCATGCTTACAAATCTGAATTTGTTTTACCCTAGTGTATTTGTAGCCTGCACCTTTGTATGTATCAACTGTGTTAATTACATGTTAGAATTGTGTCCTATGACACGGAGTGATATCTTGAACTGGCCCATACTTTTGCTTCTTCTATTTTTGGAGAATCACCATATTTATTTTGTGTAGTTTTAACATATACCAGCCATCTGCTCCTCTTGTCTTTTCTTCATATCATAGCTTCATGAGAGCCCACGATGTTTGCATGTTACTCCTGTAAAGACCAGTGTGTTGGTTATTGATCAAGATATCTCTAGATTATAACCAATTCCACCCCCCTTTTCCCCTCTGAAGCCTTTCCAGGGGTCTATACTAACACCATGATGTTCTAAGTCCAACTTTCTTTTTTCCTGCTATTAAATCATGGAGAAAAAAAATCTTCAGTTTTTGTCTGTGTATAAAAGTAGCAGTTCCACTGTGTGAATGAGGCAACTCCTAATTGGACTTTCTGTAACTTTCTCACCACCAGAGGGAGCTGTGAACGTTGGCCTTTCACCTAACTTGACAGCGGCTGATATTTATCAGCTATTAGGTAGTTCAAAGAGCTACTAATAAAAACATATATAGCAGCTGTTATGTCGCATCAGGTCACACTATATTTATTAGCAGATGTCTATGACTGTCCAGTTCTTTTACTGTATGTAATGTCTCATTATATATGAGCATACATACATGTCATAGTTTTGTGGTTTGGCTTATTCGGTTTTTCACATATTCTTCATATCTCCCTGCATTTATACCTCTCCGAGGCTGCCCACCTACGTCAGCAGTGGAGGCTTTTAGGATGTCCTTACATCATCCCTGATGAATCTCTGACGACATACTGAACCTTAAATTGGGCATATACTATACAATTATCTGGCAGATAATCTGTGGTTGGAATGAAAACCTGGCAATGGATGAGAGCAACTGACAATCGACCATTTGCTACCAAACAGTGGAACATGGACAAAAACTGTGGTTTATACATATTGGTAAATCACGGACAGGTTTTGTCCATTTTCCACTGTTTGGTAGCAGATTATCAATTGCTCTCATCCATTACCAGATTTTCATACCAACCACAGATTATCTGACAGATAATTGTATAGTGTATGCCTGGTTTTAGGCTACATACACACTGGCATTACAGTTCTGGAGTTAATTAAGTGCATATAAATGGGTTGGAAAGTAGAAATCCTGTTACTAAATGAGACCATTTATATTTAGGTGCTTTCAAGTTTTCCTTTAACAGTTAAAACATATCCTTATCTCTGGGGGGTGCATTGTAAGCATAACGAGATGTGGTTATCTTTCCACATGTGTATGGTAACGCATCATAACAACTTCCCATTCTTACCTGATGCATGTTAAAGAAAAAGTCCTTGTATGTGTGTGTCTGTTTTTACTTTATTATTTCAATGTGCGATGAATACCCATTACAAATGCCGATGTGTGTGTAGCCCTACTCACTGCTCCAGTTTCTGTAAGTTCTGTTTTGTATATAAGGAATCCTGTATTGCAGAGGGTTTATATCTTTATAAAGCTAGTTTCAATCTGCTCCGTATTCTGAATGTGTGTGTTTACAAAACTTGCATTTAGGTGCAGTACATTATCATGGCCTCTGGGTGATGGTGTTTGAGAGAATAGAAATTCCACAACAACTTATTGTCCATGGGCTGCTTAGACCTGATACAGACGGTGACTGTAATACAGTACACATTTGCAGGGAGATTTTAAATAATCTTTTAATAGGAAAAATCTGCTCTTTCACAATCCCTCCCCCCCCCCAATCTTTAGGAATTGTTTGTAATTATGCGGTTCTGTCCCTTTCATCGGATATTAGTCTGTCCCTACCGTGGTAATCAATACTTTACAGCTAATAATTCAGTGACATCAATGAGAACAATGTAACGTGGCTTGTGTCAAAGATTAATATGAATGTATGGTGGCAGGAACTGCTTCTTTTTTTTTGCCATGATAGACACTTGTTACAACTATGTCCTGCTCTAACTATAATGACTCATTTAACCCTTTGTCTGGTGAACATTGCATATCATTTTTTTTCTTCCCTATTCTTTCCATTCACCACATTGGGGACCTATTATGTGTCCTAGAGGTGTTTGAATTCTAGTCCCTGCATGCATTGAGGAGCCCCATGGGACAGCAGACTGTGCTCCCAGCTCCCCTCTTTCTGGTCAGTCTAGGGGCTGAGTTTGATTCTGAATGTATCCAATACGCATTTTTTTTCCTTGCATATTCTCATTATGCGTCTCCAGACGGCCCCACGCACTGGCCACTCTGCTCTGCTTGTCTAGACTAATAAAAATTCAATAATGTCATGACTGGAGTGTCTTACTTTTCTGTGGGTGTGTTATTTGGGACCATGCTAGGACAGCAGCTGGACTTTGCAATGCTTGAGAAAGAACAGATTAGAGTAGATATGTTCTTTTTGTTTTAAAGTAATAGTTTTGTGAGTGAAAGTAATGTTTTCTTCAGCTTATGCAGTACTGTAAGATATATGTAATGTTGTTTTTTAATAACTGGGGTGCAGTATTAGTACACCATCTGTAGGTGGTGCTGAATGATTGTGCTGTTTCTTGGTAGTTGAAACTGTTCATAGACATTCAATAACACAACCTACATAAAATTGTGCAGTATGAGCCTGGAAGGGGGGGTGAAAGGTGTTATATGTTTTTATTGTTTTTGAAACCATAAATAAAATATAATAAGAGGGCAGGCCTGCACAGGACAGGCACAGAAACAAGAAGCATGAAAAGATATTTTAATATTTTTTTTAAATAATTTTACATATTTTCAATCACTGATCATATAAAACTGGAACAAATGAAATGGAAAAGGTGAACCATGAAAGCATAACTGGTACAGCGGTGGAGAGGGAGAAGAAAGGGTTAAAAAAAATGGGGGAAAAAATTCCTGAAATTATGACACTATTTATTTTACTGAAATAAGAAGTTAGAAAGAATAGAGAAGACCTGAAAGTACTTGGGAAGAGTGGAGGGTGTGGAAGGACATGATGAGGTAATACCATGGACCCCAAATCCACAGACATTGGTGAGATTTGGAATTGAGGTAAGCAGATATATATATATATATATATATATATATATATATATATATATATATATATTTTTTCATTGTTTCCAAGTGCCAAATTTTATTTATGACTGCAGGGAGAGGGGGACGGACGGACGGGTTCCAGTGGGAGGCAATTAGACATCTAGCCGCATTATGGATTTAAGTAGTCAAATAATCAGCATATTTGTCTAAGGAGTCAAAGGGAAGACCCAAAAGGAAGCACCACAGGTTATTAATTTGAGTTTAAAACTGTACGCAAAAATCCCCAAATGAAACGATCTATGGGTATTCCACCAGATATGACTGTCCCTGCAGACTCTCCAGCAAAAGTGGAAGGCTGCATCAACAATGGCCCTCATTCCGAGTTGTTCGCTCGCTAGCAGTTTTTAGCAGCCGTGCAAACGCTATGCCGCCGCCCTCTGGGAGTGTATCTTAGCTTAGCAGAAGTGCGAACGAAAGGATCGCACAGCGGCTACAAAGTAATTTTGTGCAGTTTCAGAGCAGCTCCAGACCTTCTCCTAGATTGCGATCACTTCAGACTATTTACTGTTTTGACATCACGAACATGCCCTGCGTTCGGCCAACCACGCCTCCGTTTCCCCAGCCACGCCTGCGTTTTTATCAGGCACGCCTGCGTTTTTCCGCACACTCCCTGAAAACGGTCACTTCCTGTCAATCACTCTGCGGTCAGCGACTGAAAAGCTTCGCTAGACCTTGTGTGAAACTACATCGTTTGTTGTATAAGTACGACGCGTGTGCGCTGCGCTGCGAACGAAAGCAGCTAGCGATCAACTCGGAATGACCACCAATATTAGATTTTATATGAGAGGTGTGTTTCTCGTAGCAGATGTGGATTTCATCTGTGGCAATGCAAACTCGATAGGCAGATTTTTTTTTAACGGAAAGCTGGGAAATATAGCTTTGCTTTTCCATAGGTTACTTTTTTTCTGTATATGTGAATTGTGTTTATTGTGTACTGTTGATAGCACTAAAGTTGCCCACAAACCTGCTGATCATGCCTCCAGTTTGGTAGCACAAGTGCTGATCCTATTTCTGCCTCTCGAGTTTGTTCATAGAAACACTGATCCTACCTCTTCCTTTCCAGCGTGGTCACACAAGCGCTGATCTTGCTCTGGCCTCTCCAGTGGGCCCATGCTGGTTCTACTTCTGACTCTCCAATTTGTCCATATAAAGGGGGGGGAATCCAATTGCGGGTGAAGTTCTCACACCTGTGAGTTAGCACTGCAACAGCCGTACTTTACGTCAGCTGGAACTAGCACAAAACTACTTGCAGCCCCATAGGGCTGCAAGCAAAATTATGTGAATTTGAGGGTATATCTGTGCCGTTGGTCAGCATGGTTGAAAAGGCAAGTGCCCACACAATCTCACTACTATGTTGGCAGCTAGTACAGTGCTGTAAAGCATCACAAATGTCCGCTTTATAAGTTTAAACATGATGGCAAAGTTGGAAGGCTGAGATTGTCATGATGCTTTACAGTGCAGTGCTGGTATGTCTGGTTTGATATACCATGGCCCCCCTTCTTCTTGTCAATATTCTAACTCAATAAGCTAAGTACATCGTATCAGGTAAGACCGCAGCATGTCTAGCCAACATACATCTCTCCAGCTGAATCACTTAAGTCAAAACAATAGCCATAAGGCTTCAATCTTTTCACCAATTATTACCTGATTAAGAATGACATTGTCAGTGCACCATTAAGTAATATATCAATTCTGTACAATTTTTATAATACATGCAAAATAAAATTTCTCTAGCATCCTTAAGGGATATTGGGGACACATTAGTACGATAGGGTATAGACGGGGTCCAAAGGAGCCAGTGCACTTTAAATTTCTTCCACTGGGTGTGCTGGCTCCTCCTCTCTATGCCCCCTCCTACAGGCAGTTTAGAAAAAAGTACCCTCAGGAGAGGATGCACACTCTGCTAGCTCTAGAGTTTTTCTTCAATTTCTTTTACATTTTTATTTATTTCTCTTACGTCCTAGAGGATGCTGGGGTCCATTTTAGTACCATGGGGTATAGACGGTTTCTCAGGAGCCTTCGGCACTTTAAGACTTTTCAACAGTGTGTACTGGCTCCTCCCTCTACAGAGTTCTGCTAGAAAAAAAACTTTGTTAGGTTTTTTGTTTTACAGGGAAGCTGCTGGCAACAGCTTTCCTGCTTCGTGGGACTTAGGGGGGGAAGTAGGAACCAACTTCTCAATTAGTTAATGGTTCTGCTTCCGCTGACAGGAAACCATTAGCTCCTGAAGAGTACTGAACACATCACAAGCCTGGCCAGCGTTCACTCCCACAGCACTGCCGCCACCCCCTAACAGAGCCAGAAGGCTGGTGAGTATATCACCGTAGTCCTGCAGAGAGGGGTCCTCCGGTCATCGTTGGCGGCAAAAAAGGTACAGCGCAGCGACTGAAGCTGCGCGAGCATGCATCTCAAAACACACACAGGGTGCAGGACGCGGAGGGGGGCGCCCTGAGCTGCATGGAAAATCCTTACTCTCACTGGCAAAATGGTAAATACATGTATAGCCTCTGATTTACAAACCCCAGCCAGTATAAAAATCATTGTAGCTGAGGCAGGAAGGCGGGGCTTCTCCTCAGACTTGCCAGACACTCACTCTGCCATTTTCTCATGCAGGGTCACAGAGAAAAGCTTGCAGACACATACCCTCCAACTGTACCTTTTTAATAGGTACAGTACCTTTTTTTCATGGTCTGTACCGATTTTGGGATCTCCAAACTTCCATTGAATGTATAGGAAAAGGGGCCCCTTTTTCGGATTTGTACCGATTTTTCAGTGTAAAATGTTGGAGGGTATGCAGACACTGTTCCTCCTCATAACAACGCTGAAACAAGTACCAGGGTGTTCTAGAGAGGAGGGGGGGGGGAGAGTTATTACATTAGGTGAGCGTGCCTAATATTGAAATAAAGCGCTGAAGGTTTTGTATAATAAATATACATATACAATTCTCTTCATATAGGGCGCAGTGTGTGAACTGGCAAATCTCTGCATTTCTCTGACAGATTTTAGTGTGGGTCTGTCACCGATAGCTCCCCTGTGGTGTGAAAGTGCACATTTGTGACATATCAGACAATGGAGAGAGCTCTTCCCCTGAGGAAGCCATTTTAGATACGCAGGAGTGTAATGTGTTGGCCCTTCCCTCACAGAAGGCATCAGAGTGGGTGAGAAAATTACAAAGTAATATGTCAAAGCTTTCTAGAAAATTCTGAGTCTGAACAACAGACAAAGGGGGTCATTCCGAGTTGATCGCTAGCTGCCGTTGTTCGCAGCGCAGCGATCAGGCAAAAATATGTCACAAAAGCCAACGTACTTTCACACAAGGTCTAGCGACGCTTTTCAGTCGCACTACTCGCCGCAGTGTGATTGACAGGAAGTGGGTGTTTCTGGGCGGAAACTGACCGTTTTCCGGGAGTGTGCTGAAAAACGCAGGCGTGCCAGATAAAAATGCAGGAGTGGCTAGAGAAACAGGGGAGTGGCTGGAGAAACAGGGGAGTGGCTGGCCAAACGCAGGACGTCTTTGTGACGTCAAAACAGGAACTAAACAGTCTGAAGTGATCGCAAGGTAGGAGTAAGTATCGAGCTACTCTGAAACTGCACAATTTTTTTTTTTGTAGCAGTTCAGCGATCCTTTCGTTCGCACTTCTGCTAAGCTAAGATACACTCCCAGAGGGTGGTGGCTTAGCGTTTGCACTGCTGCTAAAAACAGCTAGCGAGCGAACAACTTAGAATGAGGGCCAAAATACTGGAGAAAGTCAGTGGAGGATGTACTATTTGCTGATCCCTCCACGTCATCCACACAGGGCCCCTCAATTTCCCAGAAAAGGTCACTTGCGCAGATTATGCAAGGTGACACAGAGACAGATTCCGACACACATGTCGACACTGGGGATTTGAGAGGGGTGGACCCCAAACTAGCAAAAAGCATTCAATGTATGATAGTTGCTATTAGGGAGGTGTTAGAGATTACAGATTCAACACCTGAACCTGAGGAAAAGGCTTATTTTAATTTAAATAAAAAGCAGGTGATAACTTTTCCTCCTTCAAAGGAATTGAATACATTCTTTGAAAATTCCTGGTCTAACCCAGAAAAGAAATTTAATATTCCTAGGAGAATACGTTTGGCGTACCCTTTCCCTGAGGAAGACAGAAAAAGGTGGGAGTCACCCCCCATGGTAGACACCTCAGTTTCTAGGTTGTCTAAGAAAATAATTTTACCTGCCCCAGGGTCGGCTTCATTAAAGGAGCCTGCTGACAGTAAGTTAGAGACGACCTTAAAGTCCCTTTATATGGCTACCGGAACGTTACTCAGGCCCACCATGTTGGGTTATTAGGTTCCAAATCCTCAGCTATGGTGGTTTCAGCTCGCAGAGCACTGTGGATTCGCCAGTGGACTGCAGATGCAGAATCAAAGAGGAATATTGAAGCGCTCCCCTACAAAGGTGAGGCGCTATTTGGGGACCAGATTGATGTCATGATTTCGACGACTACCTCAGGTAAATCAGCATTTTTCCCTTATGCAGCGGCACCTGCAAAGAAAGCATATCATTTGCATACGATGCAGTCCGTTCGGCCCAACAAACACAAAAAAAGCCTAAGGTACCCCCTTCGCAGGAAGAGGGCGGGGAAGAGGTAGGAAACCTACAACTGCAACAGGATCGCAGGAGCAGAAGTCAGCCGCTGCTCCTGCTAAAACCACAGCATAACGCTGGGGCTCCCCTACGGGAGTCCGCTCAGATGGGGGCATGCCTACAACTCTTCAGCCAGATCTGGGTACAATCAGATCTAGATCCTTGGATACTACAAATAGTATAAAAACTGTTTAGGTGAATAAATCACCTTTCCTCCCAGCGCAAATAAATAATTTAATAACGAGGTCCCGCACTCATCAGCTGCACACAATTAAGAGCTATACAAGGCTCCAAAAAGAAAATTACCTAAACCACCAGAATGTGCGCGCGCGATGTGCTGACAATGAATTTTTTATTTACCAACTAATTATATAATTATATGTTTGGATTCATTGGGAATTTAAATAATTAAGAGACTTGCTTTAATAAAAAGTTTTTACTAAAGTTTATAATCTTAATAGTAACAGATGTAGAACACCAACATATATAATAAAATAGAAGTAAATATATTCACATTTAATAAAAAGTCCATTTCAAACAAGAGCCAGGGATATACTGAGCGTATCAGATACTTAATAACAATTGTGTTACTTCTTTAAATGGCAACAGTCACGTATAGTAGGAAGTAGCAGTAAATTGCTACAACTTGTGAGCATTCACAGTAAAAATGACCAAGTCTTGCTATATAATCAGTTACTAGCAGTGGTAGTTCACCTGTTACCGGCGTCCAGGTACAGGGAATATTACAATAGGTATTCTATCCGATCCTGCGGGATTTGTGATATACCAATAATAAAGGTGAAAATATCCGGTATATGCTCACCATATATATGGCTCCACAGTGTCCTTTAGTTGTGTCGGTGGCTGTTAATGATACGCGGGATGGATGGCACACCTTTCTCAAATTTAGAGATACCTGTAGTATTATATCAGCTCTCTGAAGCAGCCACTTCTGACACACTGCTGCACACACGAGCGGGATGAAATGAAGCCGGGTCAGCCAACCTCCGCTGCTTGTCCGGCTCAGCTCGTCTCCGTGTGCAGATGATAATTGTGGCTGTAATCGTTAAAGGAGTAGCACTGTGACAGTGACGTGCGGTGAGGTCACTGGTTGGGGAGGCACTGGCAGCTAACAAGCTCTCCCCCCCCCCCGAAAAAAAAAAAAAAATGTGGTCCCCCGACACATCAGTAAAACCAGCACTAGGCAGAACCAGCCAGGGGGAGTAATGCCATAGCAGGGGAGACACTCAGTGTGGGGTCCCCCTGCCATAACATTAATCATCCCCCCGAGCCAGTCAGCCCAGGGTTGGAATTCCTCGGAAAGTGGGAACCCCAAAAAATAAAAATGGGGTCCCCCCTCCCGAGCAATAACCAGCACTGGGCTGATAGCCCAGTGCTATGCCCCGCACCCCTGGTGGCGGTGGGTGCGGGGTTCATTGTATGTTAATATTGTTCTTTACAGGTGGCCTACAGGTCCCAGCAAGCCTGCCCCAGCATGCTGGAACTTGGAGAACCACAAGTGCCAGCATGCCCGGACATAAAGGGCCCGCTGGCACCTGTAAAGAAAATATTAAAATAAAACACCACAGAGGGCGTGGCCTGGAGGCTGAACTGAAAGGCAGCACATACTGAGAGCTCCGCAGAGACTGAGGAGTTTTGCCCTCAAAACCCACTCCCTGCCTCGGAAGACCCCTCCAAACTTGTTCCCCCTGACTGAGGGAACACTCATCGGTGGTGGGATAGTGCTGCGGAATCGGGGAGCCGGTTTACCGGCTCCTGCGGGTTGCGGCCTACCCACCACTCCGAAGCCGGGGCCTCAATTTTGGATTGTCCAGCGGCGGGCCGTACGGAGCCTCAGACCCGTCCCTAAAGTGTTCTCAAGTGCCCTGGCGTGGACCCCCTGGGAGCTGACACACGCTTCCCCAAACTGACGTGACATCAGGGGTGGCGGAGGAGAGGGGAACCGGCCGGAGCGCAGACGCCGGGGATCCGGTCCTCCGGGAGCGGCGGCCATTTTGGGTTTCAGACCCTGAGACGGAGCGGCGGACTCGGGACCCGGCGGCTTCCACTATACCCAGAGGTGAGCTGCTTCCCCAACATACTCTCTCCCCCACCGTTGCCCGCGCTTGACGCCAGCGGGAGGCCGCTGCGGGATACTCTGTGCTGAACGCCGGAGGGGAACACAGCTCCGCAGCACCACAGCACCTACACCAGCTTCTCTCTGGGGCTGGTCCTCGGTCCCAGGCCTGCAGTCGTCTATCTCTCCTCGGGGGCATCATCATCAGCGCTTGGCGTGGAGGCTCCTGCGACCCTCGGCCCTCCTCCGGTCTGGCTTGCTGGGTGGCCCTCGACCTGCGGATCCCACCTGGTCGCTGGGGAGCCCCATTCAACTACCCTCACAGATGCTGGCGTCTGCCCTCCCTCCCCCTGCCTTTGGGTGCAACTGGGCTAAAAAGGGTGCCATCTTCTCGCCCCACAGGGGCTCTATATATGCTCTAACGCCCCCCCAGTATTAAACTTTCATATAACCTGCTGAAGTTTTCTGATATTACCCTACTGTGCTGGACTTCTCTGTATTACAATCCACAAGCCCGAGGGCGCCATCTCCTGGCCTCTGCCGGCGATTACGCCTGCATTATACTCCAGTCTTCTATGATATTATCTAGCAGGGAAATGTGCTGCTGACTGCCTGTGGGCGCGACCCTGGGGGTCTTGTTCTTGTGAATTCTCAACTCCTGCTTCCCACTCCCTACTAACTATTTATGCTATTACTCAGCTCTGCCCTGTGACCTCTCTTAGCTCCGGGACTGTCACACACCATGCCTAAGTCCAAGTCCAAGAAAACAACGTCTTCTGCGGAAATTTCCTCCTTTATTTCTAAGATGAAGTCTAGTTCCACTAAATTACCGGCCGTCCCTACTCCCGCCCCGGTTTCAGAATCTGAGGAAGACTCATCTGCCCCAGACCCCTCCATGAAAGATTGCATTTCCTCCATCCTGGCGGAGATGAAATCGCTGAAACAGGCTTTTCACTCGGAGATCCATAAAGCCATCTCCGGGCTCAAGGCGGAGATATCTGATCTCGGGGCCCGCACTAATGACGTTGAACAGAAAATCGACTAAGTCATTTCCTTCCAGCAGGAACTGGAACATTCAGTCCACGTTATGCAGGAAGATATCTACCTGCTCCAAGACCAACAGGAAGACGCAGATAATCGCGCACGACGTAATAACCTACGTATTAAATACATTCCGGAGTCGGTGGAACCAGCACAATTGGAAGATTTCCTCCTCAGATTTTTCCAACACCTCCTCCCGGACGTCCCACGTGAGCAGTTCCTCCTGGACAGGGCTCACCGGGCCCTGCGCCAAAAACCCTCAACTTCGTCTCCTCCAAGAGACGTAGTTTTACGGTGTCACTACTTCAAAACCAAGGAAAAAATTCTAACAGCGGCCCGGAATAGAGACTTGTGTCTGTTCGACTCGCATAAGCTAATGGTGTTTCAGGACTTATCCCCTACCACTCTTAAGAGGCGCTTCGACCTGCGGGAGTACACCCAAATCCTCAGGGACAACCAAATCCGCTACAGATGGGGTTACCCTTTTGCCCTCATTGTGCAACTTGATGGGAAGAGACTGCTGGCACGTTCTAAGGAGGAGGCTCACCGGCTTCTTTTGAGACTTAACCTTTCTCCCCCGGAGTCCGATAAACCTGACTCCCCGCGGGATGCACCAGTTCTTCAACGCTCTCCAGTCTCACCCCTCCCGCAGCGGGCACCTCGACGCCTGTGGTTGACAGTCCCGGCAAAAACCTCTGCGAGACATGACCCTTCGTGAACATTTCTTCACAGCTGCACTGACGGGTTACTACATGTCATTTTCTACTGTTATGCATATTAGTTTAGAGGTTTACGGGTTCCTTTTTTCTACTGTGTTCATTTAACTGAACATATGCTCTTTTTGTTCATAAGATTCAAAAATGGTTCATTACGGTTATTTGATGTTATGTCCCCCCTGGTCGCCCCCCCCCCATCTGATTGGTCGGTGGGCCCCTTGATACTCGGAGCCATACCCCCCACCGAGCCATTATAGTCAGTTTTGAGCATAGGGGAGAACTCCTCTCCCTTAATACCCCATACGGGAGCTCAAACATTCGGACCCGTACGATGCGTACAATGGGTCATTGGCTCGGTACGTTATACATGTTCATTTCATTTCATTTTACATTGTTCTTTATGTTTCTATCCTCCTTTTTTCCTCTTCTTTCTCTACCTCTCACTCTTCTTCTTCCCCTCGCTCCCCAGGGAGATCATCTATGGGCCCTTAGGGCCATTAGAGTTTTGCTTCCACCTGTACTGTCATGTCTGTTAACGTAATATCCTATAATGTGAAGGGTCTCAATAGTCCCCAAAAGAGGACCAAATTATTTCTTTTTTTGAAACAGGTTGGGGGAGATCTGGTATTCCTCCAGGAGACGCATTTCAAAGGTACTTCCCACCCTGAACTACGTTCTAGACGCCATCCTGTCGCCATACATGCCTGTGATCGCTCCCAGAAGAAAAGAGGGGTTGCCATATTGATCCCCGCCCATTTACACTTAGAATCAGAAAAAATCGTTAGGGACAAACGCGGAAGATTTCTCATTATAGTAGGCAAGCTTAATAATGTCCCCATCACCTTGGTCAATATTTACGCCCCCAATGTTAATCAAGCCTCGTTTTTCGCCTCTTTAGATTCTAAAATTGCTCAGTGTAGGAAAGGCGATATTTTAATGGCAGGAGATTTCAACACTATACTCCATCATAGTCTTGATCGTTCTAGCTCCCTACCAACATCCCAGTCCAATACACATACTCGCAACTCCAGAGCCCTGCAGTCCCTACTTAAAAACCACTTACTATTCGATTCCTGGAGGGTTGTCGACCCTTTAGTTAAAGATTACACATTCTTCTCCCCAGTGCATAATCTATACACTAGAATTGATATGATTATGGTGGGTAGAGACCTCACCTCTCGAATCCAGAAATGCTGTATTCATCCAATTACGTGGTCCGACCACGCCCCGATATCCTTATCTCTGTCTGGGCTGGCTCGCACTCTTTCCCCCCCCTCTTGGTCCCTTAATGATGCCCTTCTTCAACAGTCCGATGTGCCGCAGCAAATTACTCAGGCATTAAATGATTATTTTAATGAGAACCAAACCCCTGGTATATCGGACATGACCCTGTGGGAGGCGCATAAAGCGGTCCTTAGAGGCCATTTTATTCAGATCGCGGCCAGGCTCACCAAACAGCGCTCCCAAAAGATCTTAGAGCTTACTGACCAACTCCACCATCTGGAGGAGGTTCATAAGTCTTCTCTAAACCCTGCCGATTTAGACAAGCTACTTAAAGTTAGGGGTGAACTTAATATGCTGTTGTCTCATAAGACTGAACAATGTCTTAGACGCCTTAACCAGATTTATTATGAAAAAGGGGATAAAGCAGATAAAATTCTGGCTAGGAAGTTGAGGGCTCAGATCTCCTCAAAAAATATCTTATCTATTCGCACCAAACAGGGAACACTAACTCATGACCCTGACCGCATTTTGGGTGAATTTGAAGAATTTTATAAGCTATTGTATAACACGGAAGCGGTCCCTTCATCATCTTCACCGAGATTTAATGAGGGGATCGAATCCCTTTTAGATAAGTGTGACCTACCGTCACTGAGCAATTCGACAGTCTCTCAGTTAGGCTCAGAGATAACTGTGGAGGAATTAGATAATGCACTTAAAACTCAGAAATCTGGTAAAGCCCCTGGCCCTGACGGGATGTCAATTATGTATTACAAGAAATTTAAAGGGATCCTATTACCCCATCTCTGTAGGCTCTTCAATGGTTTTCTCAGAGGTAACCCTCTGTCGTCCCGGGCACTAGAGGAACGGATAGTTTTAATTCATAAACCTGGGAAGGACCCCAACTCCTGTGCTAGTTACCGCCCCATCTCATTACTAAATAACGACATTAAACTCTTTGCCAAAATTCTTGCCTTGAGACTAAACTCAGTTCTCCCGCGTTTGATTCACGCTGACCAGGTGGGCTTCGTCCCAGGCCGACAAGCTAGGGACAATACCCGCAGAACCATTGATTTGGTCCATCTGATCAACAAAGCTAAATTGCCCTCTGTCCTTCTCTCGCTTGATGCAGAGAAGGCTTTTGATAAAATACTTTGGCCCTTCATGTTCGCCACTTTGCGTAGGTTCGGCCTGGGAGGAAGCCTACTCCAGGGTATTCAGGCACTCTACTCCAACCCCTCTGCCAGAGTTCGGGTTAATGGTAAAGACTCTCACCTCTTCCACATCAATAACGGTACACGTCAGGGGTGTCCTTTGTCTCCGTTAATTTTCGCTATGACCATCGAACCTCTGGCGTGTATGGTTAGGGCTAATCCCGATATTAAGGGTATCACTGTTGGCGACGAGGAGTTCAAATTGTCATTATTTGCAGACGATGTTCTGTTAACTCTGTCTTCCCCCAATATTTCTATCCCCAACCTATTTAAAACCCTATCATCATACTCTCATTATTCGGGATATCGTATTAACTATTCCAAATCGGAGGCCCTCCCTTTGCATCTTAATGAGGATACCAGATCTCTCCTAGCTGCCAACTTTAATTTTGCTTGGCGCTCCAAGAAAATTAAATACTTAGGCGTGTTCATCACAAACTCCTACGACTCCCTATACTCTGAGAATTTTCCAGCCTTATTTAAGTGTATAGAGTCGGACCTCCGGGCTTGGGACAAGCAGATTATAGCCTGGTTTGGACGGATAGTCTCAGTAAAGATGAACATCCTACCCAGGCTCTTATATCTGATTCAAACAATTCCCGTACGCATCCCCGCTGAGGCTCTATGCCGAATGCAGAGACTCTTCCTAAAATTTATATGGTCTGGTAAGCCTCCTAGAATTAGGACCTCCACTCTGGTACGTGACCCAGTAGCTGGAGGCAGAGGTTTGCCGGACATTCGTAAATACTATCATGCAACTCACCTGAGCCAGGCTATCGCCTGGTTTTCCCCAGCGCCCCATCTACCCTGGATTCGTATCGAGCGTCTAGCGGCCGGGGTCTCCACTTTGGTTTCCCTACTCACGCCAACCAAGTCAATACGGACAATGCAAGCGTGTCCCCCCCCCCCCACTAAATTCACCTGCTCCCTGTGGTGTTTCTGCATTCGGCATTATGGTTTATCCACTTTCCCTTCGCCCATCACCTCCATTTGGGACAATCAGGATTTCCCCCCTGGTTCCACCTTACGGTCCCATCCGTGGTTCCACCTGAGCCCGCGCCCGGGACTGGTGTTTGATTTCATAGAGGGTTCCTCCTGGCGCTCCCTTCATTCTCTACGTGACAAATATGATATCCCTCAACCTGTATTTTATGAGTATTTACAAATTCGTTCTTTCTTGAGCTCCCTTTCAAAATCCCAAGTCATACGTCAACTCACCCCCTTGGAACGTTTGTGTATTTATTCTCCCATGCGGCAGGGTATTATTACCATACTTTATGGTTTACTACGTTCTCTGAAGGCAGCGAACATACTTCCCCATGAGCGTAAATGGGAACAGGACCTTGGCCCACCCCCTGCAGAGGACTCATGGGAAATCATTAGGCAAAATGTTGCCCAGTCCTCAATTTCCTCCTTAGTGAAGGAAAATTCCTATAAAGTCTATACTAGATGGTATCGGGTCCCTGCAACACTGCATAAGATTTTTCCCGGGTCATCCCCATTGTGTTGGCGTGGGTGCGGCCAGACTGGAGACTTTAAGCACATCTGGTGGTCATGCCCCAAAATATGCACGTTCTGGGCTCAGGTGGAAACCCTCATTGGCTCCATTTTCTACTCGCAAGTAACTTTGGGCCCTTGGTCGGCCCTCCTGGGCCTACCTTTGTCCAATCTAGACACCCAAGCGAGCAGCCTGGTACTCCAAATTCTACACGCCGCCAGATGTGTGATAGCTAAAAATTGGAAAAAAACCACTCCTCCCCCCTAGGAGCATGTTGATAGCTAAAATATGGCATATTTCCATGATGGAGAAAATCACGGCCTCCTTACGGGACAGGTCAGAGAAATATAGGAGGATCTGGGATCCTTGGTTCACCTATACTATGCCCTCTACTGCCGGGATGTAAAGTCTACAGTATGGGGCTTCTGCCTCCTGCGACATGCCTATACCCTGTATGTTCCTATGATGATCCCCCACTCTCCCATCCACCCTTCCCCTTTCTTTCTCTCTCTCTTGTTCTCTTCTTCTTTGACTCTCCTCTCCTATCTTTCTCTTATTTTTCGCTTAAACGCAGAAAAATTGTTGTCGATATATATATATATGGTATTGATGATGTACTTCCCTGTTGATGTTACATTTGGTTATTCCCCACGGGATAACATGTATGTGATTTTGAATATTTCATTTGGAGTCATCATCTCCTGTTTGTCTTGTACCAGCATATTCGACTTCTCTTCAATAAAAATATTGCATTAAAAAAAACAAAAAAAAAACACCACACAGTCTTAAAAATAAGTTTTATTAAACTAAATCTTCACCTGGGGGCGGCGGCCTTTAAGCTCTTTTGCGTGGCCGCCGCCTTCCCAGGGCTTCCTGCGTCTTCACCTGGGGGGCGCCACATCCCCAGGGCTTCCAGCGTCTTCACCTGGTGGGCGGCGGCTGCTAAGCTCTTTTGCATAGCCGCCGCCCATCCAGGACTTCCGGCATCTTCTTTCTTCAGGAGCTCTTCACAGCTCCTCCGCCGCCGTCGGACTGACGCTCCTCTGCCTCGCGCTGACTTATATAAGTCAGCCGGAGGGGGCGGGGTGATGATGCGGCGAGCCGTGATTGGCTCGCGGTGGCCATCTTGAATTTCAAAAATGACGCTGAGGCGCCATTTTTGAAACTGGCACCGCTCCGCTGCCAAACTCTGCAGGATAAAGGTAAACTTCTGCCGCCCGCACCGCCGCCGCAACCCGCCGCCCGCACCGCCGCCGCCCGCACCACCGCCGCCCGCACCACCGCCGCATCCCTCCGCCTGCACCACCGCCGCATCCAGCCGCCCGCACCTCTTCCGCCAGCGTTGCCCACACAGTGATTGACAGCGGATCCAGTGACGGATCCGCTGGCCAATCACTGTGGCCTCACTGACAGGGACGTGCTTTCATAGGTTGAAAGCACGTCCCTGTATGAAAGCGGCACCTCTAATGGTGCCGCTTTCCCATATATTTTCAATGGGCTTTTACTGCCCATGGCTAGTCCCCCGCCTGTGCCCGCCCCCTGCTCCCATACTTTTCCCCAGTGACAACGGGAGGCACCACGATCGGTGCCTCCCAAACTCATAAAGAATGGAGCAATGCTAAGAATAATATTAAGAAGATACATATGACACAGAATATGTGTCATATGCATCTTCTTTGTATTATCTTAATCATTAATGACAGGGGAGGCACTGCCTCCCCTGCCTCCCCTGACTGCACGTCCCTGCACTGTGATGATCCGTGGCTCAGAGATGTCAGCTCAATCAGCAAGGATGACCGGGATGATGTCAACGCGTTTCGTCCCGTAAAACTCGGGACTTCCTCAAGGACGTCTTCTCCTATTTCTACAGGCTAGTGTGGATGCAGGGTAAAGATTGGGATCTATCAAGGTCCAAATTTCGGCCTTGTCCATTTTCTTTCAGAAACAGTTGGCTTCCCTTCCTGAGGTTCAGACGTTCGTGAAGGGGGTTCTGCGCATCCAATCTCCATTTGTGCCTCCTGCGGCACCATGGGATCTTAATGTGGTGTTGCAGTTCCTTAAATCATATTGGTTTGAACCTCTGCAAGAGGTGGAGTTGAAGTTTCTCACTTGGAAAGTGGTCATGCTGTTGGACTTTGCATCAGGCAGACGAGTGTCTGAGTTAGGAGCTTTGTCTCACAAGAGCCCTTACTTGATCTTTCATGAAAATAGGGCTGAACTGCGAACGCGTCAGCAATTTCTTCCAAAGGTTGTGTCTTCTTTCCATATGAACCAACCTATAGTGGTGCCAGTGGCTTCTGACACCTCAGCTGTTTCAAGGTACTTGGATGTCGTCAGAGCTTTGAGGACTTGTGTCACGAAAACAGCTCGGATAAGGAAAACAGAAGTTTTGTTTGTCCTGTATGACCCCAACAAGATTGGGTGTCCTGCTTCTAAGCAGACTATTGCACGCTGGATCAGATGTACGATTCAGCACGCTCATTCCATGGCAGGATTGCCGATACTGACTTCGGTAAAGGCCCATTCTACAAGGAAAGTGGGTTCTTCCTGCGCGGCTGCCCGGGGGGTCTCGGCTTTGCAGATGTGCCGAGCAGCTACTTGGTCAGGGGCAAACACCTTTGCTAAGTTCTACAAGTTTGACACCTTGGCTGCTGACGACCTTCAACTTGGTCAGTCAGTATTGCAGGAACATCCGCACCTTTTCGCCCGTACTGGGAGCTTTGGTACCCCCATGGTGCTAAAATGGACCCCAGCATCCTCTAGGACGTATGAGAAAATAGGATTTTAATATACCTACCAGTAAATGCTGGGAGCCCGCCCAGTGCTCCTTTTTCCTGTATTATGTTTTTTCTTCTTACACAAGTTATCAGTTATAAGTTATTATTCAGCAGTTGCTGTAAAGTTATTCATGCTCATTGGCATGTTTTGAGTTGTATGCCATGTTGTGCGGCATGGTTGAGCGGTGTGAGCTGGTGTGAATCTCGCCACTAGCTTAATATCCTCCTCTCGAAGTTGTCCGTCTCCTTGGGCACAGTTCCTATACTGAGGTCTGGAGGAGGGGCATAGAGGGAGAAGCCAGTTCACACTGTTGAAAAGTCTTAAAGTGCCAAAGGCTCCGGCGGAACCTTCTATACCCCATGGTACTAAAATGGACCCCAGCATCCTCTACGGACTATGAGAAATGGATTTACCAGTAGGTATATTAAAATCCTATTTTCGGTATGTTGTCTGGTCAACAGCATACCTGCTCCGTGGGAGTTAGGGGGGGATGGTCACCGGCCTAACGAGGTGCAGAGCCGCTTCCCTGCACTGCGCTTTGGTTGTCACAACCGCAGCACGCCGCACATGTCTGAAGGTGAACATCAGTGGCGCATACATACCGGGGGATACCCCGGTTCATGGTGAGGCTATCACACAAGTGAGGCATACGGGTCCCTCCTGGGAGGGAACCACTATTGCCCCTGTGTAAACTGGCTAGCAGTGGGCTTAACTGAGCATTTATGTGAAGTTTTAAGCATGTTTGGAGACATTGCCAGTATAAAATCTGCAGTAGCTCCGGCACCATTAGGGGGGGGGGGGGGGGGGGGGGGGGGGAGCTACATCAGAGCAGGCTCAGCTGCATTTTGGCGCATTCCTCTGCAGATACAGCAGCAGCCTCACACAGCTTCTCCAGACGCTGACACATGCTGGATAACTGGTACAGGGTGTAGCTTGGGGGAGAGCCGCTGAAATTGTACACATTACACATTCTAAGGGAAAATTGGGTTTTAAAACAGTGTTTCACTGATCTAAACGCTGACCGCCTCACTGGGGTTCTCTGGCGTGGGTGTGCTGGTGCCTTCTCTTCATCTGTGTCTCCTCTCACATACAGTAGGGCAGGCTTGCATTGTAACTGTCTGGGTTGTATGTGTATTATTGTGTGTTACTTTTCGCCATGGTAAAACACAAGTTATGCAGTGTCTGTAACACCAGATTCTCCCCATTCTCATCTGGTTCCATTTCATGTGAGCACTGAGCAGTGTAGTCAATCCTCACAAAACGCAGAGGAGAATGTGGGGGATGGTCACGAGCCTTCCTGGCTGGGTGCAATCAAAACTATGATGTCTGATATGTCACTGCAAATGCCCACAAAATGCAAAAACTGCAACAAGCAGTAGCGGATCTAGCTGCCAGGGCTGATGTTCCCCATTCCTCCCCACCCCCAATGCAGGTCCACAAAAACATGCTTTACCTGCACTTCTCTCAGATTCCTCTGATGATGATATACAGGATGATGGGGATGGTGTTGATCCCTTAGGTGGGGATTCCACTCCTACACAGGGTATTGAACCCCTCATTTTAGCTATAAGGGATGTGCTAAAGCTCCCCCTAGAGGACGCTGCAAATCAGCAGTCGTTTTGCTCCCTAAAGAGAAACTGACTGTCACATTTCCTGATTCTAAAGTATTAGATGATTTATTTAAGCTTGCCTGGAAGAATCTAGATAAGAAATATCAGGTGTCAAAACGGTTTTTGCATACATTCCCCTTTGCCCCTGAGGGCAGAAAGTTCTTGGAAGAATCTCCGGCTGTAGACGTCTCGGTCTCTCGCCTCTCTAAGAAGGCGGTGCTCCTGGCTCCTTTATGGTAAAGGACCCGGGGGATAGGAAAATTGAGGCCACCCTGAAATCTATCTACATTGCTGTAGGCGTATCTCAAAGACCGGTCATTGCAGGTTGCTGGATGACACATGCAATTCACTACTGGGCTACTCAAATTCAGGAGGGTCTCCTGGGTGACATGACCCTAGTTAGTTCGGTGACTTTCCTAAAACACATTCAGGATACGGCAAGAGTCCTCTGTGACTCCCTAAAAGAGATTGGCAATATTAATGCTAGGACCACTGCTATGGCTGTGTCTGCACGCAGAGCCATATGGTTGCGTCAGTGGATTGCAGACGCTGACTCCAAACGCAATGTGGAATCTCTTCCCTTTACAGGTGATTTGATCTAGGGCCAGGGGTGCATCAAATGCAGCTAGAGCCACCAGGGGTAAACCTAAGAAACCAGCCGTTGCCGGTTCACAAGAACAGAGCACCAGTTCAGCTTCCGCAAAGACCTCAGCATGATGGTGACCGCCCACCTCGGGAGGATCTCGAGGTGGGAGCCCAGTTACGTCACTTCAGCCACATCTGGGACAGTTCCTGCCAGAACGTCTGGGTAAGGGACCTTATTTCTCAGGGTTACAAGCTGGAGTTCGACTGCTCCTCCCCAATGGTTTTTCAAATCAAGCTTACCAGTTTTGGTAAATATGTGTGTTACGCTACTACAGGTCATCACAAAGTTGGTCCAGTCCCAAGTTATTGTTCCAGTACCCCTGCAACTGCAAGAAGGTTAATACTCCAGTCTGTTCGTTGTGCCAAAACCAGACGGGTCTGTGAGGCCAGTTTTGAATCTGAAGTCCTTGAATCCTTACCTAAAGGTTTTCAAATTCAAGATGGAATCTTTGAGAGCAGTGATCGCAGGCTTGGAATGTCAGGAATTCCTAGTGTCCCTGGAAATCAAGGACGCCTACCCCCATATCCCAATTTGGCCTCCTCATCAGGCCTGTCCGAGGTTTGCCCTGCTGAACGATCACTACCAGTTCCAGACATTACCCTTTGGTCTGTCTACAGCTCCGAGGGTGTTCATGAAGGTGATGGCAGAAATTATGTTCCAGCTCAGGGTCCAGGGGGTCGATGGACGATCTCCTGATAAAAGTGAATTCCAGGGAGCTCCTACTGCTACATATAGATCGCACTATACACCTTCTGTCACACCACTGGTGGATCCTCAATCTACAGAAGTCCCACCTGGAGCCATCTCAGCGGCTCCTGTTTCTGGGAATGCTACTGGGTACTGTAGCGCAGAAAGTGTTCCTCCCAGAGGACAAAGTGAGAACTCTCCAGGAAATGGTCCGCATGGTTCTCTGACCGACTCAAGTTTCCATTCATCTTTGCATAAGATTGTTGGGAAAGATGGTAGCCTCATACGAGGCCATTCAGTATGGACGGTTCCTTGCCAGACCCTTTCAACTGGACATCCTGAACAAGTGGTCCGGTTCCCATCTTGAGATACACCGGATGATTCAATTATCACCACGGGCCAGGATTTCACTCCTGTGGTGGCTGCAGTCTTCCAATCTCCAGGAAGGTCGACGCTTCAGGATTCAGGATTGGATTCTCCTCACAATTGATGCGAGTGTGAGAGGATGGGGGGCTGTCACCCAAGGGGTGCAGTTCCAGGGCAGGTGGTTTGCCAAAGAGGCCCTACTTCCGATCAATATCCTGGAACTTCCGGCTATCTACAGTGCCCTGATTCAGGCCTCCCTTCTGCTCCGGAATCAGGCAACCCAGGTACAGTCGGACAACGCCATGGCTGTGGCATACATCAATCAACAAGGAGGGACAAACCGCATGGCCTGCATGCGAGAAGTATCAAGAATACTCCTCTGGGCGGAAAGAAATGCAATAGCACTGTCCGCAATCTTCATTCCGGGGGTAGGCAACTGGGAAGCGGATTTCCTGAGTCGCCACGATCTCCACCCAGGGGAGTGGGGCCTTCATCCTCAAGTGTTTCAACAGATCATCGACTGGTGGGGTTGCCCCCAGATCGACATGATGGCGTCTCGCCTCAACAAGACATTTCGCTCCTATTGCTCGCGAACCAGAGACCCTCAGGCATGTGCAGTTGATGCACTGATGTCGCCTTGGCCTTACCAGCTGGTCTACATATTTCCTTCGATTCAGTTGAGCCCAAAGGTGCTAAAAAGGATGCGGCATCAAGGAGTACAAGCAGTTCTGTTTGCCCCAGATTGGCCCCGGAGAGCGTGGTACGCGGATCTTCTGGACATGTCCGTCGAAGACCCTTGGCCTCTACCACTCAGAAGAGATCTTCTTCAACAAGGATCATTCGTCTACCCGGACTTACGGCGGCTTAATTTGACGGCATGGAAGTTGAGCGGAACATCCTAGCTCACAAGGGACTTTCCAAAAAGGTCATTGCCACTATGGTGCAAGCCAGAAAACCTGTGACGTCAAAACAATATCATAATATCTGGCGGAGATACGTCTCTTGGTGCGAGGAACGCACATATCCATCTGCTGAATTTCACTTGGGAAGATTTCTTTGTTTCCTGCAGGCTGGAGTGAATCAAGGCTTACGTCTGGGATCCATTAGGGTTCAGATTTCGGCTCTTTCAATCTTCTTCCAAAAGAAGTTGGCTATACTGCCTGAAATTCAGACCTTTTTGCAAGTGGTGCTTCATATACAACCTCCGTTTGTGCCGCCTACGGTACCTTGGGATTTGGCTGTGGTATTACGATTTCTACAGTCCTCCTGGTTTGAACCTCTGATGACGGTAGAAGACAAGTACCTCACGTGGAAGACGGTGATGTTACTGGCCCTGGCTTCTGTTAGACGGGTCTCAGAATTGGGACCTTATCGTATAAAAGTCCGTATTTGGTCTCTTACGAGGACAGAGCAGAGCTCTGGACTAGACAGCAGTTTCTGCCGAAGGTTGTCTCCGCGTTTCATCTGAATCAACCTATTGTGGTTCCGTCCTGTTCTGACGCGTCTTCTCCTCTGGAGGCATTGGATGCTGTGCGTGCTTTGAAGAACTATGTCAAGCGTACAGCTCGGTTCAGAAAGACTGATTCCTTGTTCGTGCTCTATGATGCGCAGAAGAATGGTTGCCCTGCTTCAAAACAGTCCATTGCTTGTTGGATTCAGCTTACTATCCAACAGGCTTCTGTGTCGGCAGCCTTACCTGTTCCTAAGGCTCTAAAGGCCCACTCTACTAGATCGGATCGGTGGGCTCTTCCTGGGCGGCTGCCTGTGGAGTCTCGGCCTTACAACTATGCCGAGCTGCTACCTGCTCGGGGAAGAACACCTTTGTGAAGATCTACAAGTTTGATACCCTGGCCAAAGAGGATACTCAGTTTGGGCAGGTGGTGCTGCAGATGTCTCTGCACGTTCCCGCTCGTTCTAATGTGTCCCCAATATCCCTTATGGATGCTAGAGAAAATAGGGTTTTAAATACTTACTGGTAAATCCTTTTCTCGTAGTTCATAAGGGATATTGGGCTCCCGCCTCTGTGCGGTGACTTTCTGCAGGTTCTCTGTTATGTGTTAGCTGTTCAGCTGTTGCTGTTTTCTGTTGCCAGCTGTTGCTGGCCCAGTTATGTTATGGTGTGCTGGAATATAAATCTCACCACACTTCTCGTTGTTATGTTCCTTCTCTCAAGTATGTCATTTCTCCTTCGGGCACTGTTTTACCTATAACTGTCTGTGGGAGGGGGCATAGAGGGGAGGAGCCAGCACACCCAGTGGAAGAAGTTTAAAGTGCACTGGCTCCTTTGGACCCCATCTATACCCCATCGTACTAATGTGTCTCCAATATCCCTTATGGACTATGAGAAAAGGATTTACCGGTAGGTATTTAAAATCCTATTATATGTTAATATTGACGTTTTGATTATATCAAATTTACTCTTCTACTTCATTAAATTAATTTGGAGAGAAGGTCTAGTGTTTGATTATGACTAACAATAGAGAGAAAGACTCCTGACAGAATGTTTTCCATAGAGAGGAAGACCCCTGACAGAATGTTTTTCCATTATTCTAAGTCTGGGTATACATGGGGCCTACTGTAATTCATGTTTGTACGTAATGGACGATTATCACGCAATGGGGTGATTATCGGCAGACTGCGCATGTGCTGTTATTGCAATGCGCATGCGCAAAGGTGCCACTGCGATCCCTCTCGCAATGAGCATTTCGTGGAAAAGTGATTGACAGGAAAAGAACGTTTGGAGGTGTTTATGGGGAGTGGTTGGGAAAACACAGACATGTCATGGACGTTTTCGGTGCGTGTATCTGCGGACTGCTGCGAGCTTGTACGTGCAGAAACCTGGTGTCTGAATTGCTACTGCCGTGTCCAGTCTGCGTAGCCATAGACCAACCCTTAAACCCGATGTTTCTCATTTTTGCGTATGGGCAGCGAGTATGTACGCAGTTGTGAGTTAGCTCTGGTAGGCATTCTTTCCATTTCGGGGTGGCAGCTTCACTTGCTAACAGCTCCGTAACCTAGACAATGCACTTACAAATGCATAAGCTTACAAACATGAATTAGGCCCATGGTAGGGAAAGTTTCAACTAAACCCCAAAAATGTGAAGTGGTTTCTTGCATTCATCCTTCCAGTGCTTTGTACATACTTACCGAGAGACAACAATTCAGAGCTGCATTTAACAATGGCTTAACACAGGTCCGCTGTAGCACAGACACTTGCAGTGCCATGTTTACCAACCTGGTGGGGTGTTTACATCAGTCTGTGTTTCATTTAAGTTCCCTTTAAAAAGGAGTACAATACAGAAGCGAACGGAAACTTTTATTTAATGTTAATATCATTTACCAGTTTCCAGACCTATGAGAATCGTTAGGCAAAAAATGTCATAGAAAAAATGATCAAACCTCAGCTATACATAAGAGAATAAGGGATTAGCCGCACAGAGAACAGACCTGTTGTATTAATAATTAATGATTCCTAGCTAGAGCAGTATTTTAGTCCCAATAATAACAATCCTTCACTACAAAACTAGATGGTGCTATATGGGTTAATATTTTACTGTATTTCCATATAACTTTGGTGTTATGCAATGCTTAAAATGTGTTATGTGGATATTTAGACAGTGCCAAAAGTTTTAACGTATAGCTAATAAAAATACTTTTTAACTTAATACTAAATCATTTATACTAAACCTTGATTGCCTTCTTAGGAAGGCTGTTTTTAGGAATTTATTTTCCTTTGTTCTATCAAGAATCAGCTATAAAAAAAAAAAGGTGGGAACAGGGTTGGATTGGCCCGAGAACCCCACTGCCTCCTCTATGGGTCAGTAACTTTGTGTAGCATGATCATGGATGAATTTGGGTGCTTGATTTATTTCTATGGAAAGTACACCAAGATTAGCCCTCCTGCCAATCAAAGTAGGTGGTCTTGACAAACCCCTCTTCCCTCCTTTATAAAGGGTCCCTGTTCTTAGCATGTCCTCTATAATGGTTGGCCAAGTCCCTCTTTGGTGGCTGGCCACACCTCCATTTGCTGACCACCCCCCTTAAGTTTGGGCCCCTCCAATTGCATCCCCTGGTGAATAGATCATGTCCCAGTCCAACACTGTGTGGGAGAGACTTAAAAGGACTTTATCACACTTTAGATAAGTTAAAGCTGGAAGAATGTGCTTACACCTATGGTGTTATACAAGAGATTAATGACAGTTTCCGAGCTATTTTTGTAGAAGAATGGGAAGAGGTTGGGTACATATGAATATGCTGTATTCAGAGTAATGGACACTGAGGGATAATGTAACATGAGTGGAATTATTTGCATCCATTAATGCACATTTATACTAGCAATACGTGTGATGGTAAGTGAGGGCTGCATTCTAAAAGGATTCTAAACAAGGGCATGTTGTCTTTTTGTCAGCTAGACTTCCTTGCGCAGGAGTGTTAAAATCATATATGTATAACGTGACAACAAAGCTTGGTAAACGCTGTCCAGTGCTGGAGATGCATAATATAATACAAATCATTTGCCGGGTAGCAGTGTTGATAGTAGCAGAATTCATGAACCATATCAAAGTAGCTTTTTCTATTTACTCTTATAGCTTGTCTTTCAATGGCCGTTTGAGACCTAACAAGATGTTGTTTCTCAATACATCAATATGTAGTCCAGGTTTAGTAACAATATAACCACTCCCTGTGATATGACTTCATCTACAAGTGGTATGAAATTGGTAACCTCTCCCTTTTCCCTTCCTGCTGATGTCTCCCTTGTCTGCAGTCATCTACCGGAAAATGTAACGTTTGCTAGACAGCAGCACTGCTAGAGGAGAAGCCAGTAAATATGTGCTACCTCTACATTTCTCAAGGTCATTGTGCTGTTTTTGTAACCAGAGAAACAACATTGTAGTGTAGAGAAAATCATCTGCACTGTCTGCTGGAACAGCGCCCTCTGCCTACAAATCATAGGCCTTGCACTGTGCTTCTTCTGTCATATATCACGTCTCCACCATGTGGGGAACAGAACTTTAAAAAAACAAAACCATTTTGACTTGAACATGTTTTTAAAATGCAATAAGATTTCTATATATTCTATATAATGATTTGCTCATTTTATTTATTTATTTTATCCAAGTTTCAATAAAATGACCTGAACATATAGTCAATACATAGACAATGTCACAACTTATTTTTCTTAATTCATATAACTTGTTATCATCAATATTTGCATTCATGAAATAATACTATTGAACTATCTCTGTACGCATTCAGAAGAGACTTGTTAGCTTTATGTATATAAATATATATACACAATCGAGTCAAAATTTTATGACCACCTCCATTTGCTATTGGCAGCAGATAGCCCATGAATTATGTCACGCGTCATGCACTGGCTTGGTGGGTATATAAGGTGTGTGATAGGCCATCTGCACACATATCACTCGTTGCTGTCATGGGTAAAAGGGCAATTTTATCCGAGTTACAATACCAGGGATGATTATCGGTTTTCAGGCTAAGGGTAGCAGTATTTCTGAAACAGCGCAGTTTGTGAACTGTTCGCGTGCTGCTGTGGTGAAGGTGTATCGTCACTGGACAAATTGTCACTATTGCACATTATCAACATGGAAACTGCGGAGCACTTCAAGCCATTGATGTGAGAGGTGAACGTCAGCTATGAAGGTGTGTGAGGGCTGACCGACAAGTACAGTGGAGCAGCTCACCATCAAAATGAACCTGGGGGCTACCAGATGTGACAGTTCAGCCCATCTAGCTGCTGTCCGTGCTGCACACGGTGGTTACTCTGGCTATCAGCTGGTGGTCATAATAATGTGACTCCACTGTGTATGTATATATAGCGCTAGCTAATTTTATATTTTATTTGTATGCAGATCCTTTATTAAGGCTGTTTTGACTGATTTCATTTGATAGCTAGTTTCAACAAGAAATAAAATAAGTGCATACAATATATATTTTTTAAACCCTTATCTGGCATAAGTGACTATATACTACTTAATTATTATTATTATTATTATTATTATTATTAGTATTACTACTACTACTTTTTATTTTACTTTTCCCGAGTTGGGATTCTCTTCTAATGTAAA
This sequence comes from Pseudophryne corroboree, assembly GCF_028390025.1. Classification (NCBI taxonomy): domain Eukaryota; kingdom Metazoa; phylum Chordata; class Amphibia; order Anura; family Myobatrachidae; genus Pseudophryne; species Pseudophryne corroboree. Next base: position 285,984,669 of record NC_086446.1, read on the forward strand.
TCTTCTGAAAAGAGAAAAAGGCAACTATACCTATGATCTGTTACCATCTGAATGAAGGTGCAATAACTACACATGAGAAATGTATATTGCTGCTGAAATTCAGTGAGGGTGTGTACGCATAAGAAATCCTCTCTGCATGCTGGATTCTTGTGATTAAAAAGAGCACATACTCTCCTTAGGAAAAATCTATATGGACACCTGGGTGTTTAAACCTTATCAAATTTGAATGTACTTTGGTTTGTATTTTATGGTTTATTATCTATGGCTGACTGTTCAGAAGAAAACGACACACAGCTCTTAATGTAAACCACAAAGTTTGTGTTTTGTACTTGGTTTATGTTAGACAACCCCTGTCCCATCCTTTAGGACCTTGCAATCTATTCTTTAGGATCTTGCAGTTTACCGATTCCACCTCCGGACTGCTAGGGCTCCCAGCCCCATGCTATTCCGATCCACCGATCTGCAAACATTGATGATCAATGATGATGGAATCTACAAAAAACAGCATGTTACAAATCTCCAGCTCATCGATCACAATGTTTTTTTGGTCGGCATCAACGAATCGTGGCCTTCCACCATGTTGGATTTCCCTGACTCCTCCTGGCATCTTAAACCTGCAGCAACCAGGCCCCTACAGCACCCATCTGTCAGTAACGTTGACCTCAACATCCTGCATATCTCATTTATCCCCACTATACCTATTGTTTCACATTATTTGATTGGGGCTGATTCAGAAATGGACTCATGCCAACATGCATGTAGCTGACCAATGGAATGTTGAGGGTCTTTAAACATTTTAGGGGTCTATTTACTAAGCCTTGGATGGAGATAAAGTCGCTGGAGATAAAGTACCAGCCAATCGGCTCCTAACTGCCATGTCACAGGCTGTGTTTGAAAAATGACAGTTAGGACCCGATTAGCTGGTACTTTATCTCCAGTGACGTTTTCTCCATCCAAGGCCTCGTAAATAGACCCCTTAGTCAAATGTATCCTTTCTTCACTTTCAGCATAACTGTCATACTAATGTCTTCCGCATGATGTTATAGTAATTTGTGCTTATGCTTTGTACTTACAATATGGTTAACTGTTGTGTATTGTACTTATGCTCTGTTATTCTATTATGCTTTTATGTTTACCCACTTGTTTGGCACTGTGCACACTTTGAGCTACCATATAAAATAATAATAATCATATCCAGTTCCAAAAATATTTAAATCATCAGGTTCATTCATACTTGCTTACTCTTCCAGAAGGTGCGGGAGACTCCCAATTTTTCTGGTAGTCCCCTGCCCCAACGGGAAAGTGGTTGGGTCTCCTGCAAACTGCCCACTTCCTAATGAAGTGGGCAGGATGGAGAAGTTATAAGGGGAGTTGTGGCACCATATTGAGGGGGCAGAGCTAAATTATGTGAATTGTTTCATTATAGCCACAGCCCTTCCTTCTGGGGCCACGATTCCCACCACTTTAATGCAGCAGGGGCTGAGCCTAATGACATTATCGTCTGGCCCTGCCACCTGAAATGGCCAGCGGTGGCTCTTCTCTGGGCTTCTCTCAAAGAGAGACACTAAATGTTAGCAAGTATGGGTTCATTGTAGAGGCTTCTGCATTCTGCTGTCCCAAGGAATATCATGTCAAAGGGACTTATATAAAAGGCCTGCGAGATGCAGTAGATCAAACCACACAGAAAATGAAGCGCCTGTGTCTGTATTTGACCAATTAATAAAAATTAAGTAACCACCAGAACTCACGTTCGCTTCACTGAAGGGGTTGTATACACCCTGTCAAAGTCAGAAAAATATCACGATGTACACTGCCATATTTGCACCTCATACAGGTCCGCGCTGCGCATGCGTGCGCTCTCCCGTGCGTGCGCATACTCGCTGTTGCGGGCACCCGCAGGCGCACGGTATGTGCATTTACGGTAGAGTTTATGTGTTCGTAGCGTGCGACTCTATCGTTACATATTTTCACTATATAATGTATTTTGTAGATCATGGTCCCTTTGATAGATTCTGAAAGTTTGGTTAATGTAGCATGTTCATGGACAGAGAAATCCCTCTTTGTTTGATACGAAGGGTCAGACAGGAGTAATACAGTGGTGTTTAGTATCCATCGGAAGAATATTTAATTAGCAATATTCCGGTGTTGGTTTGAAACAGATTAATCGCTCGTGCGAATAGTTATGGACATAAGAAGTTTATGTCCATTTACTATTATTTGCACTTACTTATCCATGCGGCGGGAAACCTAGTTTCCCACCCACCTGAGCAGTTGGAAGTAGACACAGCCCACCTGTATGAATCAACCTATGACCTTTTGTTTTAGTGCGAAGACGAATTCCTGTGTCCAATGAACAATGAGATTGTAGGGACCATTGAATTGTATTGTGTGTGGGGCATAAATAGACAAGCCGATCACATCCAGCTCACTCTTCAACGGTTCTCATTGCTGATAATCGGGAGCTGGATGTCCAGAGGCGCATGCGATCGTTCCCCTTTGTGCGTATGTTTTCTCCGCAATCATATTGTCTTTCTTGTTATTCCGAGCCATATCTATCTATCTCTCTCTCTCTCTTCTCCTCTTTCTCTCTCGTATTCCCTTAAACGTAATAGTATTGTATTGTATTTCCTGTGTAGTTATCTGGTTAGTTAGTCTATGTTATATTGTAGTGTATGACTTGTATTGTATTATTCTTTTTGCAAGTATAACATTCATATAAGGCGTTAGACCCTAAGCCCGGTAGTTGTGTATTTCTTATAGTGTTAAGTATTCTCAGAGCGTCGGTGACGCTCGAACAGCTTTTAAGTTAATAAGGTTACACTGTGTTGCATCTACACCCTATCTCTACACTAAGGTTTTACAGCATATTACATTGTTTATGGTTTAGATATAAAGGTTTAACATTGTGAGCGTCTGCGCCGCTGGTGATCTCCTCGTGGTCCCGAGCGTCCGCTACGCTATAGCGAACCATTACGTTAGTCAGCAGCCAATAGCGTGCCTGCCTGTGATCTCTTGGCCGTGAGCGAACGTGACGCTTGAGCATCTCGACCACGGCTAAGCGATTGTTACGCAACGTGCGTACCCTTACGGTACTCCATACGTCAATAGCGTACAGTGTTCTTAGACCTCTTAAAGGGTTTTAAATAAGATAAATATTTTAGCTTTATCAATTGGCGGCTCGTCCTGTCCTTCACATATCTCTGCTAGGTAATTTCAGCAGACATTATCCATCAGCAAAGGGCGGGAGATCATATTCTTCGCAGTGCTGACGGGATAAGCGTCTGCTTCGCTTAGTAAAGGGTGCTGAGGGAATCCGGAACCGGAGGTAAGAACAACACGCTAGTGTCTTTTAAAACTGTTTATTTCTATCTTGCGTACGCACACACGCATATCTGCATTTCTTTTTCGTGTATTTTCATATATCACTCTCCTGTTTGCCATTTTATAATTGATAAAACGTGCTAAAAGAGATTTGTCGCTATTTCATAGTTAAAGTGTAAAAGTAATATATTAAGGGATAAATTGTAAAGCGCACACGCAACTCTACCTAAAGGTACAAGGAGAGATTGGTGTGGTGCTCGGTAGATGATCGAGGATCATCTACATTGATAAACGTGTTAGTTGTGTTACGGTGGACATTGGCTTTGTGTACACGTGTCTCTAACAAAGGGCTGAGACTCGCGTGCGCAAAGGCCGACGCACGCAGCGTAAATTACGCAACGGAGCGTCTGGGTACGCCCACGTAACTCAAGTCACACGATAGTGTTGATTTTTAACAGGCGATAAATAGCGCAACAGGCGATAAATAGCGCAACAGGCGATAAATAGCGCAAATCTATTTTAATATCCGAAATTTAAATTAACAGATCCTTCTCCAAATTTACAACACATCTGGTCTAAAGAAAAATTTCTGCGCAGAAATAGAAATAGAAACAAAAGTGTACATGTGGTGAGTGAGTGTGTTGTATACAATTTTCAAGGTTGAACCACAAGAAGTCGAGTTCTCGCAGAGGTACATGCATGTAAGTGTCGTACATGGTGGCTAGGGAGGCATCCCTTGTTAAATATAAAATTTGAGCAGTAGAGTATAGCAGACCAGGAGGTCATACTGTAGCACAGACCAGGAGGTCCAGAACAGACCAGGAGGTCCAGGTACAGCAGACAAAGAAGTCCGCTATAGATAGAGATAAGTAGCACAACCCAGGGGGTTGGTGCAGAACCCATATAGGCCAATAAAGCTCTGGCTGAAGGAATTCGCAGCCGAAATTTTCGATTCCACTGGTCGCTCTGCACATAAGATTAGTTGCTTATGTGCTGAACGATTGTACCGCACGTAATTGTGTGCATTAGTAAACCTGACCAGTACCATTTGTGTACGAACCCGGTCATAAACACTATTTGTACATTCTGACGTGATTTGTGTAATTTTTTATTTTTCTGAAGGGAAATTCGCTGGTCACTCAGGAATTGTCCAACAACCAATAGTTACTGGAAAGGGTCAATGCTCTGCGGAACACACTCACATGTTCCAGTAAATAGAGGTTCCTAGGGGCCCTGGGTCGAGTACGCCAGCGCTAAGGCAGTGTGTAGGTCGTATTGGTCGGCGTGGGCGAGTGAGTGGGGTACTCGGTAAACCGCCACCGCCAGCCTATCGTGAACATTTTGGTTTTTGTAAGGGTTCGCTGAAGACCCTGATTTAAGGTCAGAGGTGGTGAAAGCAACACCTGCAAGTTATGGGGGCCAATTGTTCAGGAAGGGGGCGATCAACCTCGGTTCGGGTTGATTCAGTGAACCGACCAGTCGGGTCGGCAAGGTACGTAATGTGTGAAAAATATGGTTCACACACAGAGGTTTTATGTGATGAATGGGAAAGAATGACAATGCATGACGGGGAGAAATTCCCAAGAGTAGGTAGCTTTAGCCCAGAAGTGTTACTAAATTTAAGGAGGAGGATATGTCTCATTAAATCAACAAAGAGACGAATCCAACATTATGATTATTTGCAGCTATGGCAACAAGAGGGTGAAATACAGAGAGGATTGGCTCTGGCGGCGGGATCTAATCCTATCAAGAAATTGATAGCCACGGCCCCGCCGCCACCATACATATCAGGAGAGAAATTGGTTGTGGAGAATGACGCACTAGGGTGTAACAAACAAACACTTAGCAACTGTGTAAATGTTAATAAGTTAACCAATGCAAGTATTAACCCGTGCAAGTTGTACCCTGTTTTGAACTTTCCCCAGGAGTGTGATCAAGAGGACGAATCGGCAACAATATCAGCGCTCTCTCTAGCAGCCACCATATCAGAAACTACAGTAGGCACGGCTCCACCCCCGAGATTAGTAACAAAGGCCCCTAGTGGAGGGATAGGTGAGGTCGTATCTACGGGTAAGTACGGCACCATACACTATGCTGAAACTATTTCACCACAGGCTGTAGACTCTACACAGAATGATGTTGTTAGAATTAATCCTGTTAGGGTAATAGCAGTGCCAAATGGGAAAACGGACACTTCAGGAGTCACTCCTGTTAGGAACATTGCCATGTACAGCCCGTTTTCCCGAATGGAATTAAGGACCATAGTGTCTGAATTCCCTGACCCCAGAAAAGACTTAGTTGCTAGCCAAAAATACATCAGAGACCTAGGAAACACTTTAGAGCCCAATAACAAAGATTGGCAGATATTGCTGAGGGCATGTTTACCCTCCAATGTCGACGCAGCTCAATTTTTAGCTGACTGTGGATTAGATCAGGATGTACCTCTTACAGATGTGTACAACAAAGATAATGTAAAAAGAATAAGTTTACAGTTAAAGGAGTATTTCCCAGCCGTAGTTAAATGGAACAAGATATTCTCCATTAAACAAAAGGAGTCAGAAACAGCTGCAGAATATTTTCACAGGGCATTATTAGAAATGGCAAAATACACAGGCATAGAGGACATTAAAACAAACATAAACCATCGAGAAGTAGCAGTATCTGTACTAATGGATGGTTTAAAAGAGGCATTAAAGATAAGGGTGCAGACCACGCAACCATGTTGGCGAGGTCTGTCGGTGGCTACTTTGAGAGAGGCTGCTATTGATCACGACCGGAATATCACCAAACACAGGGAACAACAAGGTGATAAATTAATGGCCGTAAGTATACAGGCCCTGACCACAAGGCAGCCTTTGTATAATTCACCAAACCCTGTGGGTAAGTCAAATGTGGTTACTTGTTTTTCTTGTCATAGACAGGGACACATAGCACGAGACTGTAGAGTGAAAAATTCACAGAGATCATACCAACCCCCTAGACAACGCCACGAGACACGACATTGGGAGCAGGGTCCGCAGAAACGGAGTTATGAGCCACATGCAGGGGAAACAAAAAGATACCCCCCGAATAGAGACTGGCAAGCCACTGGTAGTTCCCATTTAACCCCTTCACAAGTAGTTGCTGCCAGCGGGATTCAGGGAGGTCACCATACCCAATAGGGGTGTGGCCATACCTGTAATCTGCAGCCAGTAAAATTGATTGCAAGTCTTGGAAGTGAACCCGAAATTGCAATTGGTGTAGCTGGTAAAACATTAAACTTTCTTGTAGATACGGGGGCGGCCAAATCAGTGATAAATTCGACAGTGGGCATGAGAACCACTGGTAAGACAATTCCAGCCATGGGAGTAACAGGAGTAGTCCAGCACTACCCTGTTAGCAAACCAGCCGAGATTACAATAGGGCCGTTACATACCAAGCATTCCTTTTTGCTGGCTGCATCGGCACCGACTAATCTCCTTGGAAGAGACTTATTGTGTAAAATGGGGTGCGTCATTTATTGTACTCCTGAAGGTGTATTCTTGGACATACCTGAGAATCACGCTCAGGAAGTGCGAGACATGTTAGACTCCCCATCAAAATGAATGTCACATGCCATTATGACAAATAGGACTCCATCCCAAGTAGAAGAAATGACATCCCAGATACCAGAGTCACTTTGGACTAAAGATGGACAGGACACTGGATTAATGGCAAACGTAGCTCCGGTAGTGGTACAAGTAAAAGATGGTAGGATAGCTCCAAAAATCCCACAGTACCCTCTGAAGCCAGAGGTGGAGTTAGGAGTTTATCCCGTAATAGAGCGCTTGCTACAACAGGGCATCCTGGTAAGAACATCCAGCACTGCCAATAGTCCCATCTTCCCTGTGAAAAAGAGTGGGGGGAGGGGTTACCGGCTAGTGCAGGATCTAAGGGGGATTAACAAAATAGTTGAGAGTCAGTTCCCCGTAGTGCCAAATCCAGCTGTCATCCTTATGCAAATCCCTCCCACTGCGAAATTTTTCACTGTTATTGACCTCTGCTCCGCTTTCTTTTCGGTACCCCTGCACCCTGACAGCCAATATTTGTTTGCATTTACATACAGAGGAGTCCAATACACATGGACTCGATTACCACAAGGTTTCATAGACAGTTCAAGTATATTTTCTCAGGCTTTGCATGATTGTCTACAGTCTTTCCAACCAGGGAGTGGATCAGTATTGATACAGTACGTGGATGATTTACTACTGTGTTCAGATTCATTGGAAGCCTCCCTGAAGGATACGAAACAGCTCCTGTTTCATCTTTCAGACACAGGACACAAGGTTTCCAAAGACAAGTTGCAATTATGCCAAACTAGAGTAAAATATTTGGGACACTGTCTAACACAAGGACTGAGACACCTGACCGCTGATAGAATTCAAGCAATTAGAGACATGACTCTGCCACAAACCCAGCAACAGATCAGAACGTTTTTAGGAATGTGTGGGTATTGCCGTAACTGGATCCCAGGATTTTCCATTCTGGCATTACCTTTGCAGGAGATGGTCTCCTCAAACAAGCCTGATCGGATTTCGCATACAGACGAGTCCGAAATGGCATTTGAGAGACTTAAACAGTGCCTAACGCAGGCACCAGCATTAGGTATGCCAGACTATGGGAAACCCTTTGAGCTGTACGGAACAGAAAGTGCTGGTTGCGCGGCAGGCGTCCTAACCCAAAAGCACGGTGATGCCAGCAGGCCAGTAGCATACTACAGCGCTCAGCTAGACACGGTAGCGCGATCCCTCCCCACATGCTTGCGAAGCGTTGCTGCAATAGCATTGCTAGTAACAAAAAGCGAAGATGTAGTGCTAGGTCACAACCTCACAATTCATACACCACATGCAGTGTCAGCCTTGCTAAATTCTGCCCAAACCAGGCACGTATCATCAGCGCGGTTTACAAGATGGGAATTGGCACTAATGGCCCCCGTAAACATCACCATAAGGAGATGCAGTGCATTAAATCCTGCAACATATCTCCCAGGTGTGCCTGGACAGGCACAAAGGGTGGAGGATGAGAGTGGTGGGGAAGGAGGATTTAATACAAAGGAGGACACACATGATTGTATGGAATATTTGACCCAAAATTTTACCGCAAGGCCTGACATCAGTGACAACCCACTGGAAGATGTAGAGCTCACGTTCTACACGGATGGTAGTTGTCATAGACAGTCAGACTCGGGAGACTTGTGTACTGGATACGCAGTCGTAGATGACCAAGGCACCATAGAAGCAGAACCGCTAGGCCCACCTCACTCAGCCCAGGTTGCTGAACTGGTCGCCCTAACCAGAGCATGTGAATTGGCTAAGGGCAAATCAGCCAATATCTACACCGATTCTAGATACGCCTTCGGGGTAGTCCATGATTTTGGAGCCCTATGGCGCCTCAGAAATTTCATGACGGCAGCTGGTACACCGGTAGCGCATGCAGCTCACATTAAAAGGCTTCTAACAGCGATACAGGAACCCGACAGAGTGGCTGTTATCAAGTGTAAAGCACACACATATAGCCAGGACCCAGTATCACTTGGTAACAGCCGAGCAGACGAAGCAGCTAAGTTAGCAGCTGGTAACCCCAGACAAACAGACACCACACAATTGATGGTATTTAATACCATCAACACACAGAAGTTGTGTGAAATGCAAAATTTGTGTTCCACACAGGAAAAGGCAGTCTGGAAGGCAAAGGGATATGGCCAGGAGTCCTCAGGACTCTGGACGGATGGACAAGGTAAACCGGTGGCCCCCAGAGCATATCTTCCATGTTTAGCCGAGGCAGCACACGGGCTAACTCATCTGGGCAAGGAGGGAATGTGCAAGTTGGTAAGAGCATATTGGTGCGCCCCAGGATTTTCATCTCATGCGAGTAAAAGAGCAATGTCATGCCTTACCTGTTTGAGAAAGAACATCGGAAAGGCAATACCAACAGAACCATCTCATATCCCACCTGCAGGCGGCCCTTTCCAGGTAATACAGATTGACTTCATTCAATTACCCCTTGTCGAAATTTGAAATATGTACTTGTTTGTATAGATGTATTCTCAAATTGGGTCGAAGCATTTCCTGCGGCCACAAATACCGCTATGTTTACTGCTAAGAAAATTGTGCAGGAATTTGTATGTAGATATGGTATCCCTAGAATAATCGAAAGTGATAGGGGTACCCATTTTACAGGTGATGTCTTTCAAGGAATGTGTAAGTTGATGGGAATTGATAGCAAGCTGCACACTCCATACCGTCCACAGGCGAGTGCGAAGGTGGAAAGAGTGAACAGCACTATTAAAAATAAACTGAGCAAAGTTATGGCAGAGACAGGATTGACATGGCCAGAAGCTTTACCCATTGTACTGTACAGCATCAGAACCACTCCCAGGTCCCCTCTTAATCTGTCTCCCTTTGAAATTTTGTTTGGTCGACAACCGCATGTTATGATTGACCCTCAGGATGATTTGAAGTGTAACAATGAAGTGACTATAAAGTACCTGGTTAACATGAGTAAACAGCTAAGGAATCAAAATGATAATTTGAAGTTGGTGATTCCTGATTTACCAGATAGTAATTGTCATGACATTGAACCTGGGGATTATGTAATGATACGGAATTTTCTACGCTCAGGTTGCCTTATTGACAGATGGGAAGGACCATACCAAGTCTTATTGACTAGCACTACAGCATTGAAGGTTGCCGAGAGAGAGACTTGGGTTAATTCGTCCCATTGTAAGAAGGTTGCTGATCCAGAGAGGTCCCGTGATAAGGAACAGACGGTAGAGGAAGTGGTATCACTGGAGTGTCTGTTCCAAGAGGACTGAGGCGGCACCTGAGCATTGAAAATCACAAGATCGAAAGCAGTTGTCGATTCCCTGTTCCCTTTTATTGTTTTTCTCCACTTCCCATCCCCTCTCCCTCAATTATTTTTTCCCCCTTCTCATTCTTCTCCGTTTCCTCCTATAAGATGGACTTGCCCCAAGAGACTGTGATCCGGATTTTCCTGTTGACCATGATGTTGACCAGAGCAGTCTGTTCCGGCGAGAGTACCATGGAGGTCGAGAGAGGTTCTGGAATGGGTTCTGATGATAAAGATGAAGGCGTAGTTTTCCAAGAACAGCTTAACCAACAAGTAAAGGCGAGTATCAGAAAACGATCCGATAGCATTGACAATAGAAGGAATTGTGAAGGATTGTTAGCTGAAGAAAACTGTATCTGTAGGCTTTGTGACAATGTAGTTGAGGATGGGTGCATTAAGAAATGCCAATCCAGTTTTAATATCCACATGGACCGGCATCCATTGAGTGACTATCACTCCTTAGTGGGTAGTGTGTTAAATCAAACAGATTGTTGGGTATGCTCTCAAGTACCTCAAGGTCACAGCAAATCAGGGCTAGTACCATTTCCTTTAACGGTAGGGGAGGTACTTGAGCTAAAGGGAGGGAGACCGGTGGACAGGAGGTTTAATATCTCCAGTCCTCCTAGTTTGAAGCTCCACCAATATCATGTGGATAGATCCCTAATATGTTTTAACATTACCAATCCCCGAAAGCCGGGAAATTGGGAAGTGTCATGGAGCAACCAAACCATGACCTTTTCATATAGAGCAGATAGAATGCCTACAGATACAGAGCTTATACGCCACATAGCCAGTAGAGAAAAATCTTTCCGATATAGGTATACCCTAGGAAGTAGGATTACGAGAGTTGGAGAGGTATCACCAAGATACTGTGCACATATCGTACAAACTGATACGTGTACTAGACAGATGGGAGAATTAGGGGTAGGAGATTTCACATGGAGGATGTGTAATATGCTTATGTCCTACTCCGGCCCATATGTTCTCCCCGATGATGCATATTTCATATGCGGGAGGAAGGCGTATAAGTGGCTTGCCCCAAACTCTGAAGGATTGTGTTATATTGGAAAAGTACTGCCTGAAGTAATGACTGTATCACATGCCAAAATGAAAGATATACACCGTGTTGCCCAAGCTCCTTATACTCATACTCATTACGAGCACGTAGTTAAACGGCACCTGATAGAAAGAACAGAGCATCCGGCCTCTGACATGATCCATGAATCCACCGGGATTCAGTTTCTAATCGCGTTAGATTTCACTCGCACCGCCAGAGGAGTGTTGAATTATAAATACATATCTGCGCTTGCAAATTTGTTAGATAATATCACTGAAATGTATGATGACACGTTTAGGTATACTGGAAGAGAACTTCAAGCTTATAAAACAGAACTGGTACAGCATAGAATGGTTCTCAATTATCTCACGGCAGTGACAGGCGGATATTGCGTCACACTGGCAACGCAGTACGGCGTGAAATGCTGCACATATATAACGAATAGTACCGAGGACCCGGTCGAGGTCATAGACCAAAAGATGGACGATATTCTCCAACTGAAGTGGGAATTTCGCAGGAGACACAATCTCACCCTTGCTGCTGTGGGTAATGAGCTGACTGGTTGGGTGTCATGGTTGAACCCGCGAAATTGGTTCTCTGGTTTAGGAGAATGGGCTCAAGGAGTCATAATGGATGTTGGGAAGTTTCTTCTATGTATCTTAGGTGTTGTCATATCCATTGGCTTGATATTTAGATGCGGTCAGGCTTTAATGAAGTGCAAACGTAGTACCAGGGTAATGAGTCTAAGGAGTGAGGAAATTGTAATTCCAATGGATTTGATTTATGACCCAACGGTAGAAACAATGATGTGATGAAAATGCGATTATACGGTCCGTTTCTTTCACCTGTTTTTCCGTTTTCTCCAAGGTAAAAAGACCCACTTGGATGAGGAATTTGATGACCCTGTATACAGACAACTGATGGATTAAAGAAGAAGTTTTGACAACCTTATACACAGATATTTGATGAACTATGCCATAGACCCCCAGTTTCCCTAGAAATTTTAAATTTACGCTAGCCCAACACTTTTGTAAGTCTATGGACATTGACAAAGCTTTTGCTCGCACCTTTTGGGCAAAAGCACAAAGAAGACTGCATTCAACAGACACCGAACAAGACTTCAACCGACAAATGTTCATTAACCTGACATAGAATACCACTGCATTTACCATAAGTGTTCTTTTTCTTCATCTCTACAACCTTCAGGTAATGACACACATAGTCGATAGGGAATACAGGCACAGATATCAGCAATCACATATTCCCCCATTCATGTATCATCAACTAAAATGTGCTCCCCCATTTTGTTGCAACCAAAATCCGAAAAGAGCTCGGTAAAGTTTGACAGCCCATCCACAGACCCGTACCGCGGGATAAGAAGGAATTCAAATGTATACTTCGCAATACCTCGAAGCTTGATGTACAACACGTACGGCACGATGATACATGACCCCCCAAACATGGATTCATACACACATGCTTCTACTATCTCACTAGGTCATACCCTTTTCACACCTTCTCCTCTCTCCCCCCTTACCCAACCATGGAAATGTATTAACCCCTGACATATATTTTTCTCGTTTTGAAATGTTTTAGGAAGTGGCAGTTATTGTTGACTGCCAAAGGGTGGACTGTCAAAGTCAGAAAAATATCACGATGTACACTGCCATATTTGCACCTCATACAGGTCCGCGCTGCGCATGCGTGCGCTCTCCCGTGCGTGCGCATACTCGCTGTTGCGGGCACCCGCAGGCGCACGGTATGTGCATTTACGGTAGAGTTTATGTGTTCGTAGCGTGCGACTCTATCGTTACATATTTTCACTATATAATGTATTTTGTAGATCATGGTCCCTTTGATAGATTCTGAAAGTTTGGTTAATGTAGCATGTTCATGGACAGAGAAATCCCTCTTTGTTTGATACGAAGGGTCAGACAGGAGTAATACAGTGGTGTTTAGTATCCATCGGAAGAATATTTAATTAGCAATATTCCGGTGTTGGTTTGAAACAGATTAATCGCTCGTGCGAATAGTTATGGACATAAGAAGTTTATGTCCATTTACTATTATTTGCACTTACTTATCCATGCGGCGGGAAACCTAGTTTCCCACCCACCTGAGCAGTTGGAAGTAGACACAGCCCACCTGTATGAATCAACCTATGACCTTTTGTTTTAGTGCGAAGACGAATTCCTGTGTCCAATGAACAATGAGATTGTAGGGACCATTGAATTGTATTGTGTGTGGGGCATAAATAGACAAGCCGATCACATCCAGCTCACTCTTCAACGGTTCTCATTGCTGATAATCGGGAGCTGGATGTCCAGAGGCGCATGCGATCGTTCCCCTTTGTGCGTAAGTTTTCTCCGCAATCATATTGTCTTTCTTGTTATTCCGAGCCATATCTATCTATCTCTCTCTCTCTCTCTCTCTTCTCCTCTTTCTCTCTCGTATTCCCTTAAACGTAATAGTATTGTATTGTATTTCCTGTGTAGTTATCTGGTTAGTTAGTCTATGTTATATTGTAGTGTATGACTTGTATTGTATTATTCTTTTTGCAAGTATAACATTCATATAAGGCGTTAGACCCTAAGCCCGGTAGTTGTGTATTTCTTATAGTGTTAAGTATTCTCAGAGCGTCGGTGACGCTCGAACAGCTTTTAAGTTAATAAGGTTACACTGTGTTGCATCTACACCCTATCTCTACACTAAGGTTTTACTGCATATTACATTGTTTATGGTTTAGATATAAAGGTTTAACATTGTGAGCGTCTGCGCCGCTGGTGATCTCCTCGTGGTCCCGAGCGTCCGCTACGCTATAGCGAACCATTACGTTAGTCAGCAGCCAATAGCGTGCCTGCCTGTGATCTCTTGGCCGTGAGCGAACGTGACGCTTGAGCGTCTCGACCACGGCTAAGCGATTGTTACGCAACGTGCGTACCCTTACGGTACTCCATACGTCAATAGCGTACAGTGTTCTTAGACCTCTTAAAGGGTTTTAAATAAGATAAATATTTTAGCTTTATCAACCCCTAAATTGGACAATAGTTAAGCATAAAGAAAAGAGGAGCGTTCATGTGTTCATGATAGAAACCTAATAAATCTATTCAGAGCCGGTAAATGAATTAAAAAGGTCTTTTATTCAATAAAAATCATACCAATAATATTTATCAAAAACAATTTATCAATTGTACCCAAAATAGTGGGATAGTATCTTGCTGGCCAGCAGTTTCAAAAGATAACAAGTACTAATAAAACTTCCCTCGGTAAGGAATCAGTGCACAGAAAGAACTATACTGTTAAAATAACAACATGTAGTAACTTTGTATCAGTCAATGATGGTAACTGTTCCCTGAATATGGGATCAATGCACTAGGAGAGCTGTGCTGTTGAACCATCAGCGTGTAATAACTTTTGTATCAGTCAAGGTGGTAACTGTTACACGCTGAAGTAATAAAGGTATAGCGGCTGTTTTCAGCATGTACAAAATGTCCGATTACCTCCCTAGTGGAAATCACGGTGTGGTCCTACCCCCGGTAACCGAGCATCCTCGGATATTTGTAGTGTCCACGGGGGGTGCCTCTCGTATCACCGGCTGTAAGTTGCTCCACAGAAGGGGGATATATAATGACGGACTTGCGGTGCTGGCGCCTGTTTAGGCGGACGTGCTGATACTTGCGGCGGGGTGGACAGATGGCAGTGTCCCGTAGCGGCTCCCGCTCTGCTGCGCCGTACACCTGTATGTTACTGAAGAACACTGCTACAGCTTCACAAAGTGGGCGGAGACTGACACGTTTCATCACGGAATCACGTGACTTTTTCAAAGTAATGAAAAGTTACGTGATTCAATTTGCACAAAATTGCTCTGAATCCTATAGGGCAGCGAGCACTTTTGTGCGAATTCAGGCCGCTGTAATGTGCGGCCACTGCTGAAGCCGCGATAATTCACACCCGCGAGTGCATTATGGCTAATGGGATTGACCCCATTATATGATTAAGTGAGGTGCAGTTATTTATCTGATCACATATTCCTTTCCATGTACAAGGGGTTGGTTAGGTGCCCCCTACTAACGTAAACTCCTTGGATACTACCCAAGGTCACTCAAATTTATCTCCTGGAATGTGAGGGTTTCAGTACCACCGTCAAGAGAAAAAAAGATAATTCTGCAATTGGAGAAGTTCCTTCCTAATGGGGTGTTAGTGCAGGAGACTCATTGGAGGAATACTGACCGGCATGTATTGCGTGGTAACTGGATTGGTGCATAGTCAGAGAGGGGATATTTAGTAAGAAGTGTTATGCAGGTGTATAGGATATTGCATTAGTGAATCCCATATTTAATGTGTTTTAATAAATGCTTGCCATCTGTTCCTTTAATTGAAGTGTCCCATAGTTTGTATTTGTAGTCACTAGAAATCTATTTTTGCATACATTCTATATGCCATTTTATCTGTGTCTGGAAAGGGTACATTTTCCTTGCCTCTCTGCTGCTGTGTGAGGGAGGGAAGAAGCAACTGTGCCACCAAGGAGAGAGTACCTTAGCAAGAGCAGAATCCTGCCAACAACACATAGTAACATTGGGCTTCTGATAATCTAACACATTGTAACTAGAGATGAGCGGGTTCGGATTTACTCGGTTCTTGACGCCAGAATTAATGCAAGTTCAGATTTTCCGGATTTTTCTTATTGGCTAACCAAAACACGTGACATCCGAGAGCCAATAAAAAGATCCGGGTAAATCCGAACCCGATCATCTCTAATTTCTCTTACGTCCTAGAGGATGCTGGGGACTCCGTAAGGACCATGGGGTATAGACGGGCTCCGCAGGAGATAGGGCACCTAAAAAGAACTTTGACTCTGGGTGTGCACTGGTTCCTCCCTCTATGCCCCTCCTCCAGACCTCAGTTAGATCTTGTGCCCAGAGGAGAAAGGGTACACTGCAGAGAGCTCTCCAGAGTTTTCTGTTTTAAAGAATTTTGTTAGGTTTTTTATTTTCAGGAAGTCCTGTTGGCAACAGGCTCCCTGCATCGTGGGACTGAGGAGAGAGAAACAGAGCTGGCTTGTCAAGTTGGGCACTGTTTCTAAGGCTACTGGACACCATTAGCTTCAGAGGGAGTCGGAACACAGGTCTCACCTGGGGTTCGTCCCGGAGCCGCGCCGCCGTCCTCCTCACAGATGCCGAAGATAGAAGCCAGGTGAGTATGAGAAGGCAAGAAGACATCAGGCGGCAGAAGACATCAGATCTTCATGAGGTAAGCGCGCAGCGGTAAGCTGCGCGCCATTGCTCCCAGTACTCACACACAAGCAGGCACTGAAGGGTGCAGGGCGCAGGGGGGGCGCCCTGGGCAGCAATATTCCTCATTTTGTGACCACAAATCCCCCGCCATTTTTTATATAAGTTTACTGGGACCGAAGCCCGCCGTCGGGTGGGCGAGGCTTGATCCTCAGCACTAACCAGCGCCATTTTCTCCACAGAAACTGCATGAGGAAAAGCTGGCTCCGTGATCTCTCCCCTGCTGAACCTTCACAGGCTGGAAAAAAGAGGAGGGGGGGGGGGCACTTTGGAACGCAGTGAGTGGGAATTAAGGCTATATATATATATATAAAAACGCTATCTGGTATATATATTCCAGTGTTTTTAAGCGCTGGTGTGTGCTGGCATACTCTCTCTCTGTCTCTCCTAAGGGCCTGGTTGGGGTTTTGTCCCCTTATAGGTTAATCCCTGTGTGTGTGGGGTGTCGGTACGTGTGTGTCGACATGTCTGAGGTGGAAGGCTTCTCCAAGGAGGCGGTGGAGCAAATGAGTGGTGTGTCCCCGTCGGTTGTGCCGACTCCGGATTGGATGGACATGTGGCATATGTTGAATGCAAGTGTGGCATCTTTACATAAAAGGCTTTATAAGGCTGAATTAGGGGGGACATCAGGGGGTCAATCCTCAGATTGGACCGACTCACAGGGCCCGTCGGGGTCTCAAAAGCGTCCCTTAACACAAGACACTACTACCGACACGGATTCTGATTCCAGTGTCGACTATGACGAAGTAAAATTGCACCCTCGGGTGACTAAAACCATTCAGTGTATGATTGTGGCAAAAAGGGATGTGTTGCATATTGAGGATGAACCCTCGGTCCCCGACACAAGGGTACACATGTTTAAGGAAAAGAAACAGATTATTAATTTTCCCACATCTAATGAATTAAATGATTTCTTTGGAAAAGCTTGGGAGACTCCGGAAAAGAGACCGCAGATCCCCAAAAGAATTTATATGGCATACCCCTTCCCTAAGCAGGACAGGGAGATTTGGGAATCATCCCCCACTGTGGACAAGGCCCTGACGCGCTTGTCCAAGAAAGTGGCGCTACCGTCTCCTGACACAGCGGCCCTTAATGACCCTGCAGATCGCAGGCAAGAAACTACCTTAAAGTGTATTTATTCTCATACGGGGGCTGGGCTAAGACCGACAATTGCGTCGGCATGGGTGTGTAGCGCAATTGCAGCTTGGACAAATGAGCTGACAGATCAATTTGATAATATGGATAAGGATACTATATTCTTAACTCTAGCCCATATAAAAGACGCAGTCTTATTTATGAGGGATGCTCAAAGGGACATTGGATTGCTGGCTTCTAGGGCCAATGCCATGTCTATCTCAGCGAGAAGATCCTTATGGACCCGCCAATGGACGGGTGATGCGGATTCCAAAAAACATATGGAAGTACTACCCTATAAGGGTGATGTATTGTTTGGGGATGGGCTGACGGACCTGGTTTCCACAGCTACAGCAGGTAAAGCAAATTTTTTACCATATATTCCCCAACAGCAAAAGAAAGTAACACCCTATCAGATGCAGTCCTTTCGGTCGCACAAGTCCAAAAGAGGTCGGGGATCCTCTTTCCTCGTCAGAGGTAAGGGCAGAGGCAAAAGAGCACCTGTTTCGGCAGGTGCCCAGGAACAAAAGTCCTCCCCGGCTGCTCCAAAACCCACAGCATGACGCTGGGGCTCCCCTGAGGGAGTCTGCACCGGTGGGGGCACGTCTTCGACTTTTCAGTCAGGCCTGGGTCAGATCAGACCTGAATCCCTGGGTGTTGGAAATAGTTTCCCAGGGGTACAAACTGGAATTCGACGAGGTGCCCCCGCGCCGATTTTTCAAATCGGCCCTACCAGCTTCCACATCGGAAAAGGGATGTAGTGTTAGCTGCAATTCAAACGTTGTGTATACAGCAAGTGATAATCAAGGTTCCCCTGCACCAGCAGGGAAGAGGTTACTACTCAACCCTATTTGTGGTCCCGAAACCGGACGGTTCGGTCAGACCTATTTTGAATCTGAAATCCCTAAACCTGTACATAAAAAGATTCAAATTCAAAATGGAATCACTCAGAGCGATAATAGCCAACATGGAGGAGGGGGAGTTTATGGTGTCTCTGGACATAAAGGATGCGTACCTTCATGTCCCCATATATGGCCCCCATCAGGAATACCTGAGATTCGCTGTACAGGATTGTCATTACCAATTTCAGACGTTGCCGTTTGGACTTTCCACGGCCCCGAGGATTTTCACCAAGATAATGGCGGAAATGATGGTGGTCCTGCGCAAGCATGGAGTCACAATTATCCCATACTTGGACGATCTCCTGATAAAAGCGAGATCAAGGGAGAAATTGCTGAGCAGTCTGGCACTCTCTCTGAGAGTGCTCCATCAACATGGTTGGATTCTAAATCTACCGAAGTCACAGTTGATTCCGACAACTCGACTACCGTTCCTAGGTATGATACTGGATACGGAACAAATGAAGGTCTTCCTTCCAATAGAGAAAGCCCAGAACATCCAGAACATGGTCAGAGACCTGCTAAAACCGAAAAGGGTGTCAGTTCACCAATGCACTCGAGTTCTGGGAAAAATGGTGGCGGCCTACGAGGCCATTCCCTTCGGAAGGTTCCATGCAAGGACTTTTCAATGGGACCTTCTGGACAAGTGGTCCGGGTCCCATCTGCACTTACATCGGAAAATAACTCTGTCCCCAGGGGCCAGAGTGTCTCTCCTGTGGCGGTTGCAAAGTGCTCACCTGCTGGAGGGTCGCCGGTTCGGGATTCAGGACTGGATCCTGGTTACCACGGACGCGAGCCTCCGAGGATGGGGAGCGGTCACACAGGGAAAAAACTTTCAGGGACTTTGGTCAGACCAGGAGTTCTGTCTACACATCAAGGTGTTGGAACTCAGGGCCATTTACAACGGCTTTCGACAAGCGGAGAGTCTTCTTCGAAACCTACCGGTTCTGATTCAATCAAACAATGTCACAGCAGTGGGTCATGTGAACCGCCAAGGCGGGACAAGAAGCAGAGTCGCGATGGCGGAAACCACCAGGATTCTTCTCTGGGCGGAAAATCATGTAAGCGCTCTGCCGGCTGTCTTCATTCCGGGAGTGGACAACTGGGAAGCAGACTTCCTCAGCAGACACGATCTCCATCCAGGAGAGTGGGGACTTCATCAAGAAGTCTTTGCAGACATAACACGTCTTTGGGGAACTCCTCAAATAGACATGATGGCGTCACGCCTCAACAAAAAGCTTCAGAGGTATTGTGCCAGGTCTCAGGACCCTCAGGCAGTAGCAGTAGACGCTCTGATAACACCGTGGGTGTTCAAATCGGTCTACGTGTTTCCTCCTCTTCCTCTCATCACAAAAGTGTTGAGGATCATAAGGCAAAGAAGAGTACAGACGATACTCGTTGTCCCAGACTGGCCTCGAAGGGCCTGGTACTCAGATCTACAAGAGATTTATTTATTTATTTATTTATTAGCAGTTTCTTATATAGCGCAGCATATTCCGTTGCGCTTTACAATTAGAACAACAGTTATAGAACAAAACAGGGCAAAGACAGACATAGAGGTAGGAAGGCCCTGCTCGCAAGCTTACAATCTATAGGGAAATAGTCATTGATACACAAGGATAGATGCAACCTGTTACATAATGGTTCCCCAGATTGCTAGGTTCTTAGTGGGTTGTATGATATGATCACCCAGCAATGTTGGAAGACAAAATGTGAGGTTATGGGGACTGTGCAGAGGGAATGTACCTGGATAGGGAAGCATTGAAGGTTATGTGTGTGGGTCAGGAATTTGGTAGGCTTGTCTGAAGAGATGAGTTTTCAGGGAACGTTTAAAGGTTTGGAGACTAGTGGAGAGTCTTATTGTGCGTGGGAGGGCATTCCACAGAGTGGGTGAAGCCCGGGTAAAGTCCTGTAATTTTGAGTGGGAACAGGTAATACATCTGGATGAGAGACGCAGATCTTGTGCAGAGCGGAGGAGTCTGGTAGGGAGATATTTTGAGATGAGTGAGGAGATGTATGATGGTGCAGTTTGGGTAATAGCCTTGTATGTAAGTAAAAGTATTTTATATTTGACACGGTAGAATACCGGTAACCAATGGAGGGACTGACAGAACGGATCAGCAGACGAAGAACGTCTGGCGAGGAAGATTAGCCTCGCAGCTGCATTTAAAATGGATTGAAGTGGTGAGAGCCTATGTTTGGGAAGACCAGTAAGGAGACTATTACAATAATCAATGCGGGAGATGATGAGTGCATGGATCAGAGTTTTTGCAGTGTCTTGTGTAAGATAAGGGCGTATTTTGGATATGTTTTAAAGGTGCATGTAACATGATTTAGAGACAGATTGAATGTGTGGAACAAACGACAGTTCAGAGTCAAGGATGACACCTAGGCAGCGAGCTTGTGGGGTAGGGTGGATAGTTGCATTGTCAACAGTTATGGCAATATCAGGTTGGTAACTACCCTTAGCTGGTGGGAAAATAATTAATTCTGTTTTGGAAATGTTGAGTTTGAGATGGCGAGATGACATCCAAGATGAAATGGCAGACAGGCATCCAGTGATACGAGCCAATACAGATGGTGATAAATCTGGGGAGGATAGGTAGATTTGAGTATCATCAGCGTACAAATGATACTGAAATCCGAAGGAGCTGATTAGTTTACCAAGAGAGGAGGTATAGGTTGAGAAAAGCAGAGGACCTAAGACTGAGCCTTGCGGTACTCCAACTGATAGAGGTAGAGAAGAGGAGGTAGAATCAGAGAAGCGAACACTGAAAGATCGATTAGATAGGTAGGATGAGAACCAAGTAAGGGCTGTGTCCTGAAGACCTAGGGACTCTAGTGTTTGTATGAGAAGAGATTGGTCAACAGTGTCAAAAGCAGCAGAGAGATCTAGAAGAATAAGTAGTGTGTAATGGCCTTTTGATCTAGCAGTGACCAGATCATTCACTACTTTGGTCAGTGCCGTCTCCGTGGAGTGTTGGGCACGAAAGCCTGACTGAAGTGGGTCCAGTAAGTTGTGGGAGTTAAGAAAGTGTGTAAGGCGAGTGTAGGCAAGTCTCTCAAGTAGCTTGGAGGGACTGGGTAGCTGAGAAATGGGACGGTAGTTAGAGAGTGTGTTTGGGTCAGAGTTGTGTTTTTTCAGAATGGGAGTAATCACTGCATGTTTAAACAGAGATAGAAAGATGCCAGTAGAGAGAGAGAGATTACAGATTTTAGTTAAGGTTGGGATAAGCACAGGAGACAAACTTTTGCTGACCTGTGAGGGTATAGGATCAAGAGGAGAGGTAGTGGAGTAGGAGGATGAAAAGAGTGTTAATACTTCATCTTCACTTGTGGGATCAAATGAAGAGAAAGTGCCAGAGGGTTCAGATAGGGATTTGAGCAGGTCACTGGCTGAGTTAGAGCATACCATTTCATCTCGGATTTTATCAATCTTATCCTTGAAGTAGGAAGCAAGTTCTTGTGCACTGATAGTAGCTAATGGGGGAGGTGAGGGAGGGTAAAGAAGTGATTTAAATGTATTAAAAAGTCGTTTGGGGTTGGTGGCATGATAAGAGATGAGAGATTGGAAATATGTTTGTTTGGCAGTGTCCAGGGCCTGACGATAGGAGTGGTAGGTGGTCTTATATGTGAGAAAGTCACTTGGATTCTGAGATTTCCGCCACTGACGTTCTACCTTACGTGACAGTTTTTGTAGGTGTCTTGTTGATTTATAGTGCCATGGTTGGCATCTAAGCCTACGTGGAGTGTGATGGGTAGCTGGAGCAACTTCATCAAGGGCACTCTCTAGGGTCTGGTGCAGGTGGGATACAGCAGTGTCAGGTGTGGTGAATGTAGAGATTGGTGAGAGACGTTGTTGCAGAGAAGTGGAAAGTTGTTGAAAATTTATATTGTTAGTATTTCTGCGTGTTAGAGGATGTCACAACTGAGGGCCTGAGCTGACGGGAGGCAGCCTCAGTTGTAGGGGCTGAGATGTACCGGAACCTGGGAGGTTGTATCAGACCCCTGGACATGTAAGTAACATGAATAATAACTGCCCGAAGGCGTGACCACGACAACTTGGAATAAAGTCAATGATGTTTATTATGACAACTCCGCAACACAGCAGCAGTAAAAGAAAACGTAAAAGTCAGCAAAGAATAAATACAGTTCCTGGGTACTACAGGATGGCAGGAGCCACAGGGCACTGGTAGTGTGAGATAGTTCTTATGATCTTCTAGATGGAAAGTCCTTACCAGGCCCGACTGTAGCAATGGAGATAACCCAGGATTGTGCCAGCTGGTGTTCCAGGAAAAGCTGGGTTGCTGAAGATAAAACAGCTGCTGTGGATACTGGCTGGAACCAGACTGTTGTTAGCACGGAGTGGATACTGGCTGGAACCAGTTAAATAATAAATGAACTTGGGAGCGATGAAATATGAACTGAAATGTAGAACTTGAGAGCGGAGAAATAATAATACCGGTGGAGAGTGGTAAAGTGTAGAAAGGACACCGGCCCTTTAAGGGAAGCTGTACTCTGCTGGAAGCTGAGCTGGAAGCAGGTAATGTTGTAGCTGGAAACAGATGAATCCACAATGGATTGGAGAGTCAGGCTACACCGCAGGTGGAATGCTGGTGCGGGTCTCTATGGTGGAAGTCTTGAGACAGGAGCTGGAACCTGGAAGACAATCACAGGAGAGAGACAAACAGGAACTAGGTTTGACAACCAAAGCACTGACGCCTTCCTTGCTCAGGCACAGTGTATTTATACCTGCAGCAAGGAAGGGATTGGCTAGGCAATTATGCAGATTAACAATACTGACAACAGATTGGAGGAAATGATCAGCTGACAGAATCCAAGATGGCTGCGCCCATGCAGACACTTGGAGGGAAGTTTGGTTTGTAATCCATGTGGTAATGAAAACAGTAATGGCGGCGCCGGCCACTGGAGACAGGAGACGCCAGGCTGACAAGTGCACATCCAACCACGCGGACACAGCGGAGGCCGCGGCTGACGTAATCGCCACTCTGACACTCTGCATGCAGAAGCTCAGGGACGGCGGCGGAGGCCGCGGGAGACGCCATGCCAGATGTAATAAGGCGTTACTGTGACAGCGTCTCAGAGAGACAGGAGAGGATGCAGGAATGTGAACATTAGGATAACAGATGGGATCCGGTCCTGGAGCGCTGAGCCAGCCTTAGGAGGCATCTGATGGGTAAGAAATGGCGTCCAGATACCCGGATCGTGACAGCACCCCCCCCTTTAGGAGTGGCCCCAGGACACTTCTTTGGCTTTTGAGGAAACTTGGAATGGAATCTCCGGACCAAGGCAGGAGCATGGACATCAGAAGCATTGGTCCATGAACGTTCCTCAGGGCCGTAACCCTTCCAGTCAATAAGATACTGTAGTTGACCGTAACGGTGACGTGAGTCCAGGATCTTGGCCACTTCATACTCAACGCCTCGTTGAGTTTGGACTTTCGGAGTTGGAGGAAGTGAGGAATGCAACCGATTCAAGATCAGCGGTTTCAACAGGGAAACATGGAATGTCCTGGGTATTTTTAAGAAGGGAGGCAACAGGAGTCTGTAAGCAACAGGATTGATGACTTGTTCAATCTTGAAAGGACCGATATAGCGAGGTGCAAACTTCATACTGGGAACCCTTAACCTCAAATTCTTCGTGGATAACCATACCCGATCACCCACCTTGAGAGCAGGAACTGCTCGACGCTTCTTATCCGCAAACTTCTTGTACCTGAACGATGCCTTGAGCAGAGCTGATCGTACGCTCTTCCAGATATTGGCAAACTGATGCAAGGTGATATCCACTGCGGGAACAGAAGTTGCTGGAAGCGGTTGGAACTCAGGGACTTTAGGGTGGAATCCAAAGTTAGTGAAGAATGGTGTTGAAGCAGATGAAGAATGATACTGGTTGTTATGACAGAACTCGGCCCAGGGAAGTAATTGAACCCAGTCATCTTGAGAGGAGGACACATAGATGCGGAGGAAGGCCTCCAAGTCCTGATTCACCCTCTCGGTTTGACCATTGGTCTGAGGATGGTAAGCCGTGGAAAACTTTAGCTTGACTTGGAGGACTTGACATAAACTTCGCCAGAATTTGGCTGTGAATTGAACTCCTCGATCTGAGATAATTTCTTCAGGAAGACCGTGGAGTCGGAAGATCTCTTGTATGAATACTTGAGCCAACTTGGAAGCTGACGGAAGACCGGTGAGAGGAATGAAGTGTGCCATCTTGGTGAACCGGTCAACTACCACCCAGATGGTATTGAACTTGTTGCACATGGGTAAGTCTGTAATGAAATCCATCGACAAGTGGGTCCATGGTCGACGGGGAACGGATAGTGGAACCAGTTGCCCCGCAGGCGACTGGCGGGATACTTTATGTTGGGCACACTTTGGGCAAGATGCAATAAACTCCAAGACGTCCTTTTTCAGAGTTGGCCACCAATAGGACCTAGAGATAAACTCCAGGGTTTTTTGGATACCTGTATGTCCGGCAAAACGGGAAGCATGGGCCCAATGCATGAGCTTCTTCCTTAGCATCGGCTTCACAAAACTTTTCCCTGATGGGGGCGTAGAGTCCATCCCTACCGTGGAGAATGCCAACGGATTTATAATAGGATGCTTGTCTGAAGACTCTGACTCATTTTCTTGCTCCCATGAGCGGGAAAAGGCATCGGCCTTGCGATTCTGAGAGCCCGGACAGAACTGGAGTTTAAAGTCGAACCTGGAAAAGAAAAGTGCCCATCTGGCCTGACGAGGGTTGAGACATTGTGCGCCCTTCAGGTATAAAAGGTTCTTGTGGTCTGTAAGTATGGTGATTGAATGAGAAGCTCCCTCCAACAGATACCTCCACTCTTCTAGAGTGAGCTTGATGGCTAGCAACTCCTGGTCGCCAATGGCATAGTTGCGCTCAGCTGGGGAGAACTTCCGGGAGAAGAAACTGCAAGGGTGTAAATGGCCATCTTTAGCCCTCTGAGATAACACCGCTCCTACTCCAACGGAGGAGGCATCCACCTCTAAGATGAAAGGAGAGTCGATGTCAGGCTGTTTCAGAACAGGCGCAGAGATGAACCTTTGTTTTAAAAGATGAAATGCTTGCATGGCTTCTTCAGACCACTTGGACGGGTTAGCACCCTTCTTAGTGAAAGCAGTAATAGGCGCCACAATGGTGGAAAAGTCTCGTATAAACTTTCGGTAATAGTTGGCGAACCCTAAAAACCTCTGGACCCCTTTGAGGGTTAAGGGTACCGGACAATTTTGGATTGCTTGTAGTTTCTCAGGATCCATCTCTAGTCCGGAACCGGACACAATGTACCCTAGAAACGGAATGGACTTGACTTCAAAGACGCATTTTTCTAATTTGCAATAGAGATGATTGACACGGAGACGGGACAGAACCTCTTTAACCCAAAAACGATGTTCCTCTAAATCGTTGGCAAAAATGAGGATATCGTCTAGATAGACCACGACATGACGGTATAGAATGTCTCTGAAGATCTCATTGACAAAATGCTGGAAGACAGCTGGAGCATTGCTCAATCCGAAGGGCATGACGAGGTACTCATAATGTCCGTCACGGGTGTTAAAGGCGGTCTTCCACTCGTCACCCTCACGGATCCGGATGAGATTGTATGCACCTCGCAAGTCCAGCTTTGTAAAGATGGTAGCTCCGCTAACTCTGTCAAAGAGCTCAGTAATCAGGGGTAAAGGATAACGGTTCTTGATGGTAATGTCGTTCAAACCTCTGTAGTCGATGCACGGCCGCAGACCACCATCTTTCTTTTTTACAAAAAAGAAGCCTGCGCCGGCTGGAGAAGAAGAAGGTCGAATGAACCCCTTTGCTAGGTTCTCTTTAATATATTCCTCCATAGAATGCGTCTCAGGCAGAGACAACGGATAAGTTCGGCCTCGAGGTGGAACCTTCCCTGGAACGAGATCAATCGGACAGTCCCATTCTCTATGAGGAGGAAGGATATCAGCAGAAGCTTTACTGAACACATCCGTGAAATCTTGATATGGAGGAGGTGGAACATCAGACGACCTGGGGGAGGAAGAACAGACAGGCAATACTTTAAACAAACATGTCTCAGCACAGGAGGAACCCCATGCCAGGATTTGCGTAGTCGTCCAATCAATTGTAGGATTGTGAAGACGGAGCCATGGAAGGCCCAGGACCACAGGATGTGTGGCTCTTGGAATCACTAAAAAAGAAATAAGTTCGGAATGAAGAACTCCCACTCTCAGACGAACTGGTAGAGTCCTTAAAGAAATGACTGCATCAAAAATTTTGCTGCCATCCACGGCAGTTAAAGAAATGGACGAAGGAAGTCTCTCGGTGGGTAGGGACCACCGTTTAACATAGGCTTCGGTAATAAAGTTCCCAGCTGCTCCGGAATCAAGGAGGGCAATGACGTTCCGATAACGTTGAGCAACTTGAAGCGAGACTGGGAGATTACAATCTTGAGGAGATGGAGAGGAGATCATTACTCCTAGCCGGCCCTCTCCTTGGCGAGCTAGGATTTGGAGTTTCCCGGACGTTTGGGACAGGCATTAATGGTGTGAGACAGAGCTGCACAATAGAGACAGAGAAACTCGGAGAGACGTCTTCGGCGCTCAGCAGGAGTTAAACGGGAACGGCCAAGTTGCATGGGCTCATCTTTAGATGGTGACAGTTGACGAGGAGGAGGAGCAGAAGATTTTGGAGCAGATGATCTTCCACGCTCAGTTGCTCTCTCTCTGAAACGTAAATCAACTTTCGTGCAGAGTGAGATTAGCTCATCTAACTTAGAAGGTAAGTCTCTGGTAGCTAACTCATCTTTAATACGCTCAGATAAGCCATGCCAGAATGCAGCATACAGGGCCTCGTCGTTCCATGCCAGTTCGGATGCCAGGATCTGGAACTGTATCAGATATTGTCCTACAGTACGTGACCCCTGGCGTAAACGGAGAATCTCGGATGAAGCTGAGGTTACCCGGCCTGGCTCGTCGAAGATGCGCCTGAATGTTGACACGAAGGCAGTGTAGGAAGATAGCAGGGTGTCGGACCTCTCCCATAACGGTGATGCCCAATCAAGGGCTGAGCCACTGAGAAGAGAAATAATGTAGGCAATTTTTGTACGGTCGCTGGGAAAATTGCCAGGTTGTAGCTCAAACTGAATCTCACACTGGTTGAGAAATCCCCTGCAGAATCTTGGAGATCCGTTAAATTTTGCTGGCGTTGGAAGATGAAGACGTGGAGCAGAAATGGGTAAGGTGGGTGGGGTTATAGCTGGAGTCACTGTGGTTGACGCACCAGACGCGCCTGATCCACGGAGAGTTGTCTGAATCCCATCCAGCCGAGTAGAGAGATCCTGGAGACAGCGGATGATGTGGCCCTGTGCAGCCTCCTGATGTTCTAGTCGGGCTGCCAGTTCTTGCATCGGCCTGGCCGCTTGATCCTGGTCTCCGGCTGGATTCATTAGGTCAGTGCTTACTGTCACAACTGAGGGCCTGAGCTGACGGGAGGCAGCCTCAGTTGTAGGGGCTGAGATGTACCGGAACCTGGGAGGTTGTATCAGACCCCTGGACATGTAAGTAACATGAATAATAACTGCCCGAAGGCGTGACCACGACAACTTGGATAAAAGTCAATGATGTTTATTATGACAACTCCGCAACACAGCAGCAGTAAAAGAAAACGTAAAAGTCAGCAAAGAATAAATACAGTTCCTGGGTACTACAGGATGGCAGGAGCCACAGGGCACTGGTAGTGTGAGATAGTTCTTATGATCTTCTAGATGGAAAGTCCTTACCAGGCCCGACTGTAGCAATGGAGATAACCCAGGATTGTGCCAGCTGGTGTTCCAGGAAAAGCTGGGTTGCTGAAGATAAAACAGCTGCTGTGGATACTGGCTGGAACCAGACTGTTGTTAGCACGGAGTGGATACTGGCTGGAACCAGTTAAATAATAAATGAACTTGGGAGCGATGAAATATGAACTGAAATGTAGAACTTGAGAGCGGAGAAATAATAATACCGGTGGAGAGTGGTAAAGTGTAGAAAGGACACCGGCCCTTTAAGGGAAGCTGTACTCTGCTGGAAGCTGAGCTGGAAGCAGGTAATGTTGTAGCTGGAAACAGATGAATCCACAATGGATTGGAGAGTCAGGCTACACCGCAGGTGGAATGCTGGTGCGGGTCTCTATGGTGGAAGTCTTGAGACAGGAGCTGGAACCTGGAAGACAATCACAGGAGAGAGACAAACAGGAACTAGGTTTGACAACCAAAGCACTGACGCCTTCCTTGCTCAGGCACAGTGTATTTATACCTGCAGCAAGGAAGGGATTGGCTAGGCAATTATGCAGATTAACAATACTGACAACAGATTGGAGGAAATGATCAGCTGACAGAATCCAAGATGGCTGCGCCCATGCAGACACTTGGAGGGAAGTTTGGTTTGTAATCCATGTGGTAATGAAAACAGTAATGGCGGCGCCGGCCACTGGAGACAGGAGACGCCAGGCTGACAAGTGCACATCCAACCACGCGGACACAGCGGAGGCCGCGGCTGACGTAATCGCCACTCTGACACTCTGCATGCAGAAGCTCAGGGACGGCGGCGGAGGCCGCGGGAGACGCCATGCCAGATGTAATAAGGCGTTACTGTGACAGCGTCTCAGAGAGACAGGAGAGGATGCAGGAATGTGAACATTAGGATAACAGATGGGATCCGGTCCTGGAGCGCTGAGCCAGCCTTAGGAGGCATCTGATGGGTAAGAAATGGCGTCCAGATACCCGGATCGTGACAGGAGGCTTGCTTGGTTTTAGTGTCCTAGAATTTAAAGTAATAGAAGAGATTGTGAAGGTGATCAGGTTGTGATCAGAGAGAGGGAAATGAGTGTTAATGAGTTGGGAAACTGAGCAGAGCCTGGTGAACACAAGATCAAGGCAGTGGCCCTCCTGGGGAGTAGAGGAGTCGGACCATTGGGTTAGGCCAAGAGAGGAGGTTAGAGAGAGGAGTTTGGATGCATGAACAGATTGTGGACTGTCAAGAGCTATATTGAAATCGCCTATAATGATGGTGGAGATGTCAGAGGATAAGAAGTGTGGGAGCCAGGCAGAGATGCTCACAGGAGATCCCTGGCCTCTTCCTCAGAGGGAAGACCTGTTGCAACAGGGGCCCTGTGTATTTCAGGACTTACCGCGGTTACGTTTGACGGCATGGCGGTTGAACGCCGAATCCTAGCGAAAAAGGGGATTCCGGAAGAGGTCATCCCTACTTTAATAAAGGCTAGGAAGGAGGTGACGGTTAAGCATTATCACCGTATCTGGCGAAAGTATGTGTCTTGGTGTGAGACCAAGAATGCACCTACGGAAGATTTTCATCTGGGTCGTTTTCTCCACTTCCTACAGACAGGAGTGGATATGGGCCTGAAATTAGGCTCTGTTAAGGTTCAGATTTCGGCCCTCTCGATTTTCTTTCAGAAGGAATTGGCTTCTCTTCCAGAAGTCCAGACGTTTGTAAAGGGAGTGCTACACATCCAGCCTCCTTTTGTGCCTCCAGTGGCACCGTGGGACCTCAACGAGGTGTTGCAGTTTCTAAAATCACACTGGTTTGAACTGCTTAACAAGGTTGAGTTGAAATTTCTTACTTGGAAGGTGGTCATGTTGTTGGCCTTGGCATCGGCAAGGCGAGTATCAGAATTGGCGGCTTTGTCACACAAAAGAGCTTACTTGATTTTTCATGTGGATCGAGCTGAATTGAGGACACGTCCGCAATTTTTGCCTAAAGTGGTTTCTTCATTCCATGTGAATCAACCTATTGTGGTTCCTGTGGCTACAAGTGACCTGGAGGATTCCAGATCCCTGGACGTAGTCAGAGCCTTAAATATTTATGTAGCCAGGACGGCTAGAATTAGGAAAACAAAGGCCCTGTTTGTCCTGTATGCGGCCAAAAAGATTGGCGCACCTGCTTCGAAGCAGACTACGGCTGGATTGCCGGTACCAAATTCAGTTAAGGCCCATTCCACTAGGAAGGTGGGCTCTTCTTGGGCAGCTGCCAGTAGCGGATCTTGCCACGGGCAAGCAGTACTTTTGCCCGGGGCGCCGCCTTCCGGAGGGCGCAGGGCGCCCTCCGGAGGGCGCCGCACCAGGGCAAGATCCGCTACTGGTGTGTGCCCCCTGCTGCCCGCTGCCCGCTGCCCCCGGCCGCTACCGCTGGGAAGGGAAACTAGACGCGTACGCGTCTAGTTTCCCTTCCTGGAGAGGTCCTTTACTGTGCGGTGCGCGATGACGTCATCGCGCACCGCACAGCAAAGGTCCTCTCCACGAAGGGAACTAGACGCTACGCGTCTAGTTTCCCTTCGTGGAGAGGACCTTTGCTGTGCGGTGCGCGATGACGTCATCGCGCACCGCACATCAATTCAGCTGTGCAGGGGGCGTAAATGACCACGCCCCCTGTACAAAGCCACGCCCCCTAAAGCCGCCCGGGGCGCCACAAGCCCCGGAGCCGGCCCTGGCAGCTGCCCGAGGCGTATCGGCATTACAACTTTGCCGAGCGGCGACTTGGTCGGGGTCAAACACTTTTGCTAAATTCTACAAGTTTGATACCCTGGCTGATGAGGACCTAGCGTTTGCTCAGTCGGTGCTGCAGAGTCATACGCACTCTCCCGCCCGATTGGATGCTTTGGTATAAACCCCATGGTCCTTACGGAGTCCCCAGCATCCTCTAGGACGTAAGAGAAAATAAGATTTTAAACCTACCAGTAAATCTATTTCTCCTAGTCTGTAGAGGATGCTGGGCGCCCGTCCCAGTGCGGAAACTCTGCAAGACTTGTATATAGTTGTTGCTTACATAAGGGTTATGTTACAGTTGGAATAGGTCTTGGACCGTTACTGTTGTTTGTTCATACTGTTAACTGGTTATGTATGATCCAGGTTACATGGTATGATTGGTGTGGGCTGGTATGAATCTTGCCCTTGGATTGCTAAATCCTGCCTTGTATTGTCCATCTCCTCTGGGCACAGTTCTCTAACTGAGGTCTGGAGGAGGGGCATAGAGGGAGGAGCCAGTGCACACCCATAGTCAAAGTTCTTTTTAGGTGCCCTATCTCCTGCGGAGCCCGTCTATACCCCATGGTCCTTACGGAGTCCCCAGCATCCTCTACAGACTAGGAGAAATAGATTTACCGGTAGGTTTAAAATCTTATTTTTAACATCTTCTATATGTATTTTTGAGGTACCACAAAGAAACATAGCCAGAATCAAGCACGTGGGTCCTTCAGATCTTCTTACACACATACGGGATCCGGTCTGAAGATCGACAGTATCTAGGTCGACAATATTTAGGTCGACCACTATAGGTCGACAGTCAATAGGTCGACATGGATGGAAGGTCGACAGGGTTTCTAGGTCGACATGTGCTAGGTCGACAGGTCTAAAGGTCGACATGAGTTTTTCACATTTTTTTTCTTTTTTTGAATTTTTTCATATTTAACAATCCACCTGGACTACGATTGGAACGGTAATCTGTGCTGAGCGAAGCGGTAGCGGAGCGAAGGCACCATGTCCGAAGCATGGCGAGCGAACGCGGTGCACTAATTTGGGATCCCGGTCACTCTACGAAGAAAACGACACACAAAATAAATAAATCCTCATGTCGACCTTTAGTCCTGTCGACCTAGAAACCCTGTCGACCTTCCATCCATGTCGACCTAGTGACTGTCGACCTTTAGTGGTCGACCCAAACATTGTCGACCTAGATACTGTCGATTTGATGAACCACACCCACACATACATACATTTGTTTCCTCATGCTTCATATAGTGATCTCTACCCTTTTGTACTAGCTTCACCGCTTGCAGCAGACACAAAATGCAGCATTCAGGTTAGTTATAACCATCCCTTTTCCTGCACATTACACCTAGGCCCAGATTTATCAAGCCTTGGCGAGTAATAAATTGCACTGTGATAAAGTGCCAGCCAATCAGCTCCTAAACCCAGTCTGTTATATGACAGTTAGGAGCTGATTTCCTGGTACTTTATCCCTGCGCAGTTCAAGGCCGGATTAAAGCTGGTGGGGGCCCCGGGCAACGAACGCGTGGGGTCCCCCACCACTAAAAATTGCGGCCAAAGAACCCCCCCCCCCGTGCGCAGGCGGATCGATGGGCACTCGCACACTCACACATATATACACACACACACACACACACACACACACACACACACACACACACACACACAATGACTCACACAATGACTCACACACACATACCCACATACGGAGCAGCAGCTTCACAGCAGCGCAAGCCGGCGGCTCAGTCAGTGTCTCGCGGAGTAGTGAAGTGAAATTCTGTGAGATGCTGACTGAGTCGCTGGCGTGCGTTAGTTAGTCACACATTAGGGGCCCCCACAGACAGCGTTTTAAATCGGAGCAGTCTCTGTCAGCAGCCGCCGAGGTGCTCCTTGGCGTCTGCTGAGGGAAACTGCTCCGATTTATAACGCAGTGTGTGGGGGCTCCGGGACGGCCGCCCTTCTCGCCCCTAGGATAATCCGGCTCTGGTGCAGTTTATCACTCTCCAAGGCTTGATAAATCTGGGCCCTAATCTCTACTCCCTTCACTGGCTGCCTATAAAATGGCAAAAGATTGCCTTACTGACTTTCAAAGTCCTTTATAAACAGAATCCAAGGTACATGAATAATCTTCCGATTTCTTATACTCCCTCTTGCCTCCTTCAGTCTGTAGTAGGATTATTAGTAATACCGTACTATGGGGTCATTCTGAGTTGATCACACGTAGCAACTTTTTGCTGCCCGTGCGATCAACTAAACGCCGCTTATGGGGGAGTTACTTACCCTGTGCGATTGATCCAGCAATGCAGGTCCCAGAATTGACGTCAGACATCCGCCCTCCAAATACCTGGACACGCCTGCGTTGGACTCACCATTCCTGAGTTGCCGCCCGGTTCCGCCTTCCTCCTGTCAATTTTCTTGCGGTTGCCGCTGCGATCGCTTTCCTTGCTAGCGGCGTCGCTGCCTGGCGATGTCTGTCGACGGGCAATGACGCACCTGCACAATGCGGCCGCCGCGCATGCGCAGTTCCGACCCAATCGCACAGCTGCGAGGAAGCACAGCGTGTGATCGGGTCGGAATGACCCCCTATACTCTATACTTCATTTTCGAGATTGAGCTTTTAGCTGCCTTGCATAGTTGGAGAATCTTCTAGTCTGAAAACCTTCAAAAACAGACTCAAGGCTATTTTTTTAATAACCTTATTAATGCCCCTTTTTTTCCAAAAATGCTCAGATCTATATTCTGTAGTCAGTTAATATTAATTTTACTATGTACTATGTGCTTTTTTTTTGCAAATGTAAAGCACTATGGGTCATGTAGAACATAAAGTGCCTACCGGAAAATTTCCCTATATATCGCAGTATATTTATGTAATATATAGTCATTTTTTGTAGCCACTAGAAAATGAACCTACAGTATATGGTGAAGTCTTCTGATAAACAGCCCCTCCTCAATCCCAGGAAGCAGCGCAGAGACAGACATAATGGGAGTCTATGCCTTCTTCTCACTCTGCATCCAGTGGTGGCAAGAGGTTGGTGGGTCAGTGATGGCCCCCACCTGTAACACTTCTCTCTGCGGCTGCGTAGGTATAGCAGCGCGCTGGGCAGTAAGAGAGTGCTGCTGCTGAACAGAAACAGTCTTCTCACTCTCACTGCCCAATGTGCCACTGCTCTGCTATACAAACATTACCACACTGGTAGTGGGCAGAGAGGAGACATGTTACAGATGGGTCCCTGGAGCTACCCGTCTTACCCTGGAGCCATCCCTGAGCCATACTATTGTGTTATACATTTTGGGAAGGTAATCTGGCCACGCCTCACTGATTTAGACTTGCCAATCTGCCAAGTACCAAGGTCTATCTGAACTCTCGACGACCCTGCCGGCAGTGCCTTGTGCTCCGGTGTCCAATCAAGTGACAGGACAGGCGCTGGACACAAGTGGGCAGAGCGACAGAGAAGGACCAGTGAATTTCACTGCTCCACTCCTCCTACCGAGGTATGCTTCAGCTCATTTCACCATCTCCAAATTGCCAAATGAAATTGAGAAGCAAACCTTGGGCTGGCTGAGCAGCCCCGCCTTCCGGCACACTACTCCACTGCCTGGCATATAGAGAGACAGGAGCATACAGCAAAGCCAGGCCCCAGGGGTGTATCTAGGGGTTGGAGCGCCCCTGGCAAAGTAAGGAACTGGCGCCCCCCACCTCCCCCACCCAGGGACACAGATGGGGGAGGTACAGATAGGCTGAGGTCAGGGACACGGAGGGAGAATTACAGGGAGGGTGCCGGTAGGGACAATGAGGTGGAGGACTTACATGGAGGCTGAGGTCAGGGACACTGAGGGGCAATTACAGGGAGGGTGTGGACAGGGACACTGAGGGGGAATTACAGGACTGTGCGGGCAGGGACACTGAGGGGGGAGTTACAGGGAGGGTACAGGCAGGGACGCTGAGGTGGAATTACAGGAGGGTGTGGGCAGGGACACTGAGGGGGAAGTCACAGGGAGGCTGAGGTCAGGAACATTGAGGGAGAATTACAGGGAGGGTTCGGGTATGGAAAATGAGAGGGAGGGGCTACAGGGAGGCTGAGGTCAAGGACACTGAGGGGCAATTACAGGAGTGTGTGGGCAAGGACACTGAGGGGGGAGTCACAGGGAGGCTGAGGTCAGAAACACTGAGGGAGAATTACAGGGAGGATGCAGGCGGGGACACTGAGGATGAATTATGAGGAGGGTGCAGGCAGGAATACTGAGATGAAATTACGGGGAGGGTGCAGTCAGGGAGACTGAGGGGGAATTACGAGAAGTGTGCAGGCAGGGACACCGAGGGAGAATTACGGTTGGGGTGCGGGTAGGGACACTGAGAGGGAATTACGGGGAGGGTACGGGCAGGGATACTGAGTGGTAATTATGGGAAGGGTGCAGACAGGGACACTGAGAGGGAATTACAGGAGTGTATGGGCAGGGTCACTGAGGGGGCAGTTGCATGGATGGTGCGGGCAGGGACACTGTAGGGGAATTACAAGGAGGGTGCAGGCAGGGACACCAAGGGGATATATGCACATATATATATATACAGTTAAAAACCCCTCTCTCGGTGTAATGGCACTACATGTCCTAGCAAATCCAGTTGACAAGGTGTGCTGGAACTTGTAGTCTCAACACAGCTGGACAGGCAGTCACTGGTGTAGATACCTCTCCATACAGAACTCTTTGTAAGCTGTGATCCAGACTGCCTGGATAGACCATGCAGTGCAGCTACGGTACCACAGAAAATGTACAGGTATGCTCTCATGCTGCACTGCTGACTCGTGCTGATTGTAGTGGCTGGTGTTCAGTGACAGACCGTGTGGGACCAATGAGAAGGGGAGCGGATGAGGAAGAGGAGGTGCCTCGCCTCTCCCCATACCTGGAAGTGCCCCGCTCCCCAGTTATATTCACCATCATTGTGACTGTAGTCACAGAGAGTGTCAGAGTGCAATACGCTTCTGAGAGTCCCGCAGTGGATGAGCACTGCTAAGGTATGTACTCAGTGAGAACTACTATGTCATTCTACCCCCTGACACGGATGGCACTGCCGGGTGGCGCCCCCCTCTTGGCCGGCGCCCCTGGCAAGTGCCATCCTGGCCAATAGGAAGATACACCCCTGCCAGGCCCCCATAACTTTTGGCATGCCCCCGTGAGACATGACTATGCCGGGTGCCCCCTTGTCATGTGCGACTACATACCTCCCAACTGTCCCGATTTTCGCGGGACAGTCCCGTTTTTTGGGGACTGTCCCGCTGTCCCACCCGCGGGTCGCAGTGTCCCGCGGTGGGGGGGGGGGACAGTTGGGAGGCTCTGTCTCTCGCTGCCCTGCTTAGCAGAGCAGCGGTGAATAGACGCTGTGCGCATGCGCACAGCGTCTATTCAGTGCAGACAGGGGGAGAGGGGGCATGCCAGCGGCTCACGGAGCGCTGGGCATGCCCCCTCAGTGACGAAATTGGGGGGGCGTGGCTCGCGATCACGGGTCCACCCGCGAAGCCACGCCCCTTTTCCACAGGCCACACCCCCTTTTCGGGAGCACGCGCGGCTTTGCCGCGCGTGTGTCCCTCTTTAAAGCAGCACAAAGTTGGGAGGTATGCGACTAGAATGCCAGTCCATCCTTGCCACCAATACAATAATTGGACAGTGCCAGAACCCAAAATAGCCATAGACAGACCGACACCAACTTTAGAGTGTCAGCATTCAGGTTATTTGCCTTTATATATAATGTACTACCAAGTATATTGATTAATTTAGTTACATTTTATCTCCAATATTTTCTTGACCTCTTATTCTATAGGTGATGCCTTGGAAAGAATAACATGTCCAGTGTAAAGAAGGAAAGAACCAATTTATTCTGAATCTGGGGCACACCTCCAGAATTATAAAAATCATATACTTTGTTTCTAAGAGGGAGATTTATCAGAGCTTGGAGAGATATAAATTGTTGAGAGATTATTTATTAAGCCTTAACAAGAGATGAATAAGGAATGATAAAAGACCAGCCAATGAACTTCCTAACTGCCATATCACAGGCTGTGTTTGAAAAATGACAGGAGCTGGTTGGCTGGTCATTTATCACTCTTTATCCACTATATCTCTTGTAAGGGCTTAATACATTTGGGCCAAAGTACCAACCAATCAGCTCTTAACTGACATTTTATAAACACAGCCTGTAACATGACAGAATCAAGATAGTACTTTATCTCTCTCCATGCTTTGATAAAGTTCTCCCTTAGAAACTAAGTATATAATTTTTATGATTCTAGAGGCGTGCTACAGATTTGGAATAAGCTTTTTTTTTTTTTCTCCTTTACACCGAAAAAAATGGCAGCTTTACAACAAGTAAGGACTGTACCTCAGTGTGTGGAGCACATATGTGGAAAGTCACTCATAGGGTAATGAAACATTTTTGCAAACATTATCTAACCAAACGAGCTACCAATCTGCTGACAGTCTTAGCAAAGTAACATGACTTGGCAAAGGACATATACTCTACTGCTTGTTTGACTACATTAAAGGTACCTGGAACTTTCTGTTATTTAAACATTTTAAATATGATATTGATAGGTGCAGTACCTTG
The DNA here is from genome assembly GCF_028390025.1 of Pseudophryne corroboree. Taxonomy (NCBI): domain Eukaryota; kingdom Metazoa; phylum Chordata; class Amphibia; order Anura; family Myobatrachidae; genus Pseudophryne; species Pseudophryne corroboree. The sequence continues at coordinate 286,022,392 of NC_086446.1, forward strand.
TTAAAGCCTGTAGATGGTGCTGTTGGCTACTACCAGTTTGTACACAGTCCAGTCACATTATTATGACCACTAGCTAATAGCCAGAGTAACTGCCATGTGCAGCACAGGCAGCAGCTAGACGGACTGGGAGTGACTCAATAAGGTACTGGTAGGTTGGCACAGGTGTCTGGAGCCATGCTGACTGCAGTGCATCTCACAGCTGCTAGAGGGTGCGTGGCGGAGGAGCCAATGGTCACCTTTCATATCAATAGCACGTGGTGCTTCGCAGTTTCCACATCGGTTATTCACAATGGTGCCATTTGTCCAGTCATGATACACCTTCACCACAGCCAGGGGCAGATTTAGGGGTGAGGGTGCCCCTAGGCACAACAATAATGACCGCCCCCCCACCTGCCTAATTATATTATTTTTATTGCTTGTTTATAAGCCCTCATTTGATGATAACCAATTTAATTAATAATAATAATAATAATAATAATAATAATAATAATAATAATAATAAAGAATAATAAGAAGCCACAATGACATTTTTGATTATGTATACATATTTACTAAGTAGGATAGATTACGGGGGCAGTATGTGCAAGCCCTACACTCCATTCTAGATGGCATATGGTACAGTAAGGTGGAAATATTTGCAGTTACTGGTACTTTTTGGGCTGACACAGGGCCGGATTAAGCCTTGGGGGTGCCCGGCGCACTTAAGACAGGAGGACCGCGGTGGAAGGTGGGGGGTGTAAATTAGATTGTGCATACCTCCCAACATGTCGCATTCCAGGAGGGACAAAATGCTCTCTACCTGGACTTTTCACTTAATATACAGTATGATTGGTGTCACCTGTGTTGAAGTATTTAATTGATAAGAAAGGTATTTCAACACAGGTGACTGCAATCATAAATTAAGAAGGAAGTCAAGGTAGAGAGCATGTTATTCCTCCTGGAATGGGTCATGGTGGGAGGTATGGATTGTGTTTATTAAATTTAAACCACTGGTGTATGTTAGTTTTAAACTAATACTTTAATAATGGATGGGTACTGTTTATAGCTCCGCCTAATTGAAAGACAACTATTATATAACATTTTCAGATAACTTAACCTTAAAATACACTTAGAAAAATAAAATAATTTATCTTGTCACATGCAAGAATAGCAACAGCCTTTGTACTACTTACACAATGGGACAGGACTCAGGAGGACTCTCTGTGTGTGTCTCTATCTCTAGACCCAAATGGTTTAGTTGCAGAACAGTTTACACAAGGCTCAGACACCCAAGCAGGGGAGAGGATAAGCTGGGATCTCTGTGTCACTTACAGTTCTCTCCATCCTCCTTTCTCTCCTCTGTTCGGAAAGCTCTATTGGTAGCTCATGATACTCCTGGGTCTATGCCTTCACTGCATACTGTCCTGCTCACATTCTGGCTGTTGGTTCTGCTGCTGCTTAAGAGGGAAAGCTAATGATGTCAGTGTGCTCTAGCCAGGGGGCCCCCTGACAAAGGGGGGCCTGGGTTACAGTATGCCCTGCATCCCCCCTTTAATCTGGCTATGGGCTGACAGTACATGCATCCAAGTGACGCCCCAAACAAGTTCTGCCCCTATGCATGTGCCTCACGTGCCTAATGGGAAATTCGCCACTGACCACAGCAGCACACAAACAGTTCACAAACTGCGCTGTTTCAGAAATACTGCTACCCTTGGCCCGTAAACCAATAATTATCCCCTTTTTTCGGATAACTCGCCCCTTTTACCCATGACAGCACCGAGTGATATGTGTGCAGACGGCCTGTCACACACCTTATATACCCACCAAACCAGCGCACGGCACATGACGTACTTCATGGGCTACGCGCTGGCGCAGCTGATTTCAAATGCAGGAGGTGGTCATAATAATGTGACTCGACAGTGTATCTTTTCTATCATAGAGCCACGGTTTATTCCCTTTTGGATATCTACCAGATCACTACATCCTCACATCACTATTAATTTTCCCAGGGCATAACAACTATACAAAATTATGTAAAGATGCTGATGAAAGAAAAAAGTTAAAAAGAAAAAATATATATTTTTAGTAAGGGTTACGGGGAACATGTAACAGAAAATATCACGTCATCTGAAAGGTAGAAAATCTTCTAAAACAAACCTCACCTCACACGCAAAGTTTCTCAATGGTCTCTGATACCTTTGTATGTCACACTAGGTCCCTGTGACCAGAATTAAGGGCCCATATCTCAAGCATTATGCACAAGATTATTTTGAACGTTTAGTTTCTTATTCTTTACTTATTTTAAATACAAATATTTATTTACTTTACTTGTTTTTAAAAAAAAAAACCTTATTTATATGCATAAACCATTGTATGAATTACACATTGTTGCAATTAAAAAAAGGGGAAATCCCCATCAAAGATGGAAGGCTGGTACTGCGCTTACAGTGATTCCCGGTCTTTGTACAAGAAATGTAAAACAACAACAACAACAACAACAACAACAACAACAACAACAACAACAACAACGTTAGTATTGTGTGGAAATAGAGATACTGGCAAAAAACCTCTCCTACTACAGTAAATCTATTTACACCTTCAAAGGTGATCGTCTCATCACACCATTCACTGGCCAGGCATTGTAAACACAGTACCCCCACCTTGCTGCATATGTATGAGCAGTAAGGAGTATAAATGAAAAAGGCTGTTGCCTCATAAAGTGCGGGAGTATGGGGTGTTTTTGTGGGGGCTGATTTGGCGCATTGAAAATAAGTGTACATCAGTTGTCATATTTGCCAGGAACACTTGACAACAGCTTAGCTATAACAAACAGCAATTGCCTCTTATATTAGTGTGATCTGTAACTTTATACGTTGTAGGGCTGGGCCTAGGGTGTTCTGGGAACCTAGGAACATATCTGCCATTAAAGTTTCTCTCTGATTATTCCCAAACGTATCAGGTCTGTCAGAGTTACTGTCCCTCAGGGGCCCTTAAACTCTTACTTTAATACTATTTTATATATATACCGTACAGTTGCTCGAAGGCAACTCCTAATTGAGTCTCGGTTTCCATTATGAGTACTTAGATGAGAATTCCGTCTGCTTGCAAGCCCCAATAATTATACTTTAAAATCTCTCTTTGTTGTATGCGCACACCATGTATAAAGCCAGGTCTTGGTTAGTATAGTGTTTGAGTGGAATTACATTGTAGATGTAGCTACAGGCAAGAACGTTTATCTGGACCCTTTTGTCTAGCTATGTATTATGGTGGTAGTCACTCTTTGGCAATAGAATAACTGGACTACATCTCGTTGGAATCTGTACATATCGTTACAGTTGTCATATTGTATTTTATAGCAAATTGTTGTTATTCAAATGTTTTCTGTCATCTGCAGTGTCAGATTATATGGAAAATGCACTGGTTTCCTGCAGAGAGCTGTAGCAGTGGTGTTGCTGAGTGGACCGTTTTCTTGAGTGAAAGTCTACAATTTTCTTAAATAACGTAACATTTTAATTTTAAATCTATGACATACATTCCATATACACAGATGTATGACACATAAGAAATATAAATAATAAAGAACCTACATTGTAGAATAGAGGGTATTAGCATCAGATGATTGATGTACTTTGTGGCCCTGGGAGTTAAGCTAGCTACGGGATGCGGTCATGTGACCAGCATTTGGGATCCCGGCGGTCACCATCGGCTTTGTTCATGTAGTATGTTATGACGGCAGTCGGGCTCCCGGTGGCCAGCATACCAGCGCCAGAATCCCGACCGCCGGCATACCGACAGCTGGGCAAGCGCAAATGATCCCCTTGCGGGCTCGCTGTGCTCGAATTGCTGTGGGCACGGTGGCGCGCTACACGCGCAACACTATCTATTCTCCCTCCAGGGGATCCAGGGGGGTCGTGGACCCCCAAGATGGAGAAAAGCTGTCGGCATGTCGGTGGTCAGGATTCCGGCGCCGGTATGCTGGTCGTCGGGAGCCTGGCCGCCAGCAAACTGAAGACCACCCCAATAAGTGTTTTGTGAATTAGGTGTCTTACAATTTGCAGATTTATCCTGTGTCCCAAATCATATGGATACTATCTAATCACCTGTGATTGGTCCTTCCAACCACACCCCCTTCTGCTGTCATTTTATGTAGGCCTTGAATTGCTGGTTCTTTATTGCATCAGCCGTTACCCTTGCTGCAGTGTGTTAGCCATTCCTGCACCACCACCTTCTACTTACAATAAAACAAGCAGATATTTTTTTTCACCACAGGGTTATTCCACATCCTCTTTAATACTTAAATCATTTTTATCAGCATGTTTTTTTTTTATAATAGCACAACATTTGTTTTTAGAATGTTAACCTTAAATGACATGAATGATACACAAATCATAAAGTTTAACAAGAAATATGTTTATTGTGATAAAATACAAATACAAAGCATAGCACATAAACAAACAGAATATATTTAATAAGTAAATACCTTAAGTATATATGCACTTGTGAGATTTTCAGATTCCTCTACAAGTTTATGTTAACTATATCAATCACAATCACATTAAACTGGGCCTGTTATAGTCACATAAGACAAGTGTCTCCTTAATAATCTAATGTACTTACTGTAGTGACATGGAAACAGCAATGGGCCTGAATTTTTGGGGCTAAAATCTAAAAGGTAGTATAAAAATAAAGTTGCCCAGTATTTGTGGGCTACATGCAAAAGAAGCCAATATTTACCCTGCATGCATAAAAATACATGTATTTGCACCTCCTGCACTGCAGTTTACATGGTTATGACATTGTATTAGTACTTAGATGGTGAACTGTGAAACAAGACCGTCTCAGCTAATGTTTCTTTGTATTCCCCTGTTTTATTATCGCTGTTTTTATATTTACCTGCCATCCAGTGCTGTGAAAAATGGTGGTGCTGTAGAAATAGAGAATAATAATTATATACTATTAAATATATTAATAATGAATGGTGCATTTTAATGAACGCCGTTAAAATTCTACATTTTTTGCTCGAAAGACGAATTAGCCCAAATAGCAGTAGTCTTTATGGTACAGGACTCACCTTATCAAGTACTGGATTGTAATAGGAAGTCAGAAACTAATAGGCCCTACACACTTGGCGATTACACCTAGCGATATGAACGATCTTGTTCATTAAGTGTGTACGCACCAACGATGAACGATGCACGGCACCGCGGCCGTTCATTGATGATGCTGACTCGTTTATACATGCAAGCCAATGTAGACAATCATGTCCATATTAGCATGCAGGGCTATGGGGCCGGGTGACGGGGGGTGAAGAAACTTCACTCCCCCGTAACCCCCCTCCCTTCCCGCTGCCGGGTCGGCCATATTGGCCGTCGGGCACCTCAACCAGTGTGTAGGGCCCTTAAGTCTATTAGTTGTAGACCATGGTTCTTGTATGCTATAGTCCTATTTATTATGAGGTTACTGACAGGAAGTCTGCTATGCTTAGGTAAAAATTGCACCAAATCAGCTTTTAAATGATCATATACGCATCAGAAACTTCTTATTAATATATTTTAATATGATTGCTTGTTAGATTTAGGCATTATTAATTGTAAGGTACCTACAACTAAGAATTGATTACTGTAGTAACTTATTTACATAAATAGTTAAGTTTATGAGTGGTAAGCACAATGGGGGTAATTCAGAGCTAATTGAAGTAGCAAACTTGTTAGCAGTTGGGCAAAATCATGTGCACTGCAGGTGTGGCTGATATAACATTTGCAGAGAGAGTTAGATTTGGGTGGGTTATATTGTTCCTGTGCAGGTGAATACTGGCTGCTTTATGTTTACACTGCAAATTAGATTTCCGTTTGAACACACCCCTCCCAAATCTAACTCTCTGCACATGTTACATCTGCCCCCACCCCCCTGCAGTGCACATGGTTTTGCCCAACTGCTAACAAATTTGCTGCTGCGATCATCTCGAAATTAGGCCCAATATTCTTTGGAAATACAGTTGGATTTAAGCAGTATTTGAAAAGGTTTGAGAAAAGATATGCAATGTGTGGCATTACAGATGAATTACAAGTTTCAGCAAGCGATGCTTTCCTTTCCAAAACAGCGGCAGAGCCACAGGATGCCTAAACCTGCTGTAGAGATTACAAAATGAAAGATGAAACAGAATAAATATTGAGAGTATGGGCCATATAGGTTATTGCCATAATACTTATAATAAGTCAACTATCTTAGAACCAATTTTACATAATGCAGAGTGATTTATGTGTGCCAAATATAATTATTTCTTTTCCGGGAAGAATAGACTTTTAAGTAGACTATTCTGACTTCTATCAGCCCAGTTACCCACGTTATTAGGAATAGAAAACATCACAACAATAATTTAGGTTTAAGTCCAAAACACCTAAAGCAGGCATGTCCAAACTGCGGCCCTCCAGCTGTTGAGAAACTACATATCCCAGCATGCCCTGACACAGTTTTTCTGTCAGAGAATGCTAAAGCTGTGTCAGGGAATGCTGGGATGTGTAGTTTCTCAACAGCTGGAGGGCCGCAGTTTGGACATGCCTGACCTAAAGTCATTTATCTGTTCCATGTTTATTCTACCACAAACATTTGTAAGACGCAAGAAAATATGTTAAATAAATATAAGGGTTTGGTTTGTAATAAATGGAAACAGTGAATATGTCTTTTTCAGATACTCATAGTAGATCTAAATTCGCATTTATTGGTAAAACAATTTGGATATTTATAGATGTACTTTGCCAAAAGTAAGAAGCAACATTTACATTTCCTGATCCAGCTCTCTTTTATTGGTATCCAGTTGTCAGTCACCTTTGCTACATCTGTGACACGGGTCTATGCACTAAGCCTTTTATGAGAGATAAAATGGATTGAGATAAAGTACCAGCCAATCAGCTCCTGTCATTTTTCAAACACAGCCTATAACATGGCAGTTAGGAGCTGATTGGCTGGTACTTTATCTCTCCCCACTTTATCTCTCTACGTGAATTGATCATCTCCCCCATTGACCCTAAAGTGTCCAATGTGGAATCTATACATTTATATACAATTGTAAACATTAGATGAGGATCGCCCTTTTAAGCAACTTCTTTTTAAATCAATGGCTTTTTATTCTGACTAACATATTAATAAATAACCTACCACACCATATTATTGCTTTACTACACAGTGCCTTGTGCAGATAAACAGGATTCCTCCATGTCACCTATTCAAGCTGAGACGGCTCTATGCTCATTGCTCTCCTGCTGTGAGGTCTGCAAAAAGACACTAAAGGAGAGAGCACTATGTATAGAGATCAAAATATATTACACACTCTAGGGCTGACAGTGCTGTGGGGAGACAGGTATAGAGTGCAGGAGACATTAAGTGGTACAGCGACAGTGAACTGGTGGCAGGTTCTCTTTAATCAGCTTGAGTGATAAGGTCCAAGTTTGCATACTGCAGGGGTCTCCTTTATGTTCAAAGCGCTCTAGCAGCAAGAAACTGAGAGCAAGTGGCTTCCTCTGGTTGAAAGATTCAGCACACGTTATGCCAGTGGACGGATGTGTAATTGTCCTGTATTTTCCTCCAATAAATCCTTGCCTTGTAATTTCTTCCCCAGCTCCTATGTACAAGGTCAATGCGGCGGCTGCGGCCTATATATTATAAACTGCTTCCATCGCACAGACAGTGTCGCCAGCCATTTTGAGAAAGCAATCTAACAATTCACCAGTAGAAGAACAAAGATGATTCAGCCATTTATGAGCTGTATTAATATATATGAGAAAGCAGTCTATCATTTCAGTAGGAACCCGCGACTGCACATGGCACTTTATATGCATTTTTCCTGTGGCACTCATTCATAATGAATGGCAAGACTTCATTCTTACCAATGTTGTTTGAGCTCGTGAAATGGCTGCCGCCTTTGTTAGCAGCTATTACAGACCACCATGTACTAATACTGTTGCCATTCTGTGCATGCTGGGAGTAGCAGTTATACAACAGCAAGGGAGATGCAGGTTGCTGTCCCCTAAACAGTACTCATACACAAAGCAGTTTCACATCACTTATTTTTTATTTTTTTTTATAAACAATTCACCATCATAGGTATTCTGTACTAAATCAGGGGTGGCGGGCTGGAACCCTTCCCTTTTCAGTAGCTCTGGGAACGCTCTCTTGGCATTCACCGCGTGCCTTAATTGTATAGACATTAAATCAAGGTCCGCTGTGAACACGCAGAGCAGGGCTCCATACTGTGTGGGACTCAGAGGAGCTGTAAGCATTGAGTAAGGTAGGATATTATATATTGTGCCATGTGATCAGGTTATATAGCCAAGGGTTTCATGTGTACATAGGACTGAGGAGAATATATAAAACTGAGGTCTGAACAGATATTCATCAGACTGTAGCCTATCCAATTTGTTGGGAACAAGGGATATCAGTACTCATTTAGTTCTTGCAAGCAGGGCCCCTCCCCCGTGGTCTTCCCAACTTAATTATGCTAATTGCACCCTGTAAATATATATTTATAGAAACAAGAAATTTGACAGCAGATAAGAACTACTTGGTCCATCTAGTCTGCCCTTAACACATGTACTGTACATATACACTAGGGTTACTTTTTATTCAGAGCCAGTTAACCTACCAGTATATTTTTGGAATGTGGGAGGAAACCGGAGTACTCGGAGGTAACCCACGCAAGCATGGGGAGAATAGACAAACTCCACACAGTAAAGCCATGGTGGGAATCTAACCCATGACCTCATTGCTGTAAGGCAGTAATGCTAACCATTACACCATCCGTATTGCCATATGTACACACATGTCATATTGTCAGTTGTGTGCTCACTGTTGAGCACTATGCAACCCTTGTGGCATGTCATAAATAATATTATTAATACTCATGGTTAATATTTATTAAGTGCATTATCTTAAATATTCACTACATGTTACACTTTTACATAAGATGTGTGTTCCCATTATTAAAAAATAAAATAAAAAATAGTATTAAAATTGTAATTGGTGGGTCCCAAGTCCATTCTATGGCATAATAAGATTCCACAATAGTGTTTTCTTGTAGGACAGGGCCAGATGTCAGAAAAAAAGATGTGTGAGCTTTTTATATATTTCCATGACCTAGAAAGATCAGGGTGGGACATTGGCTTATCGGGACATGCTCAGATTATAGGAAGCTATAGAAATGTATAATTTGTTATCATTACATTACTGATGCACTATGTCACGGCTACACATAAAGGTATCATTACTACAACAGAAACTAACTGTGGACTGCACACAAGGACAACACTGGAAAAGATTGGTTAGCTTAAAGTAATCTGTCAAATATACAGACAAATGAAAATACAACTAAGTGTAAACGGAATACCATTTCACATTCACAAATTAAAATTGACCAACAACATGATCACGAGAGGTCCACATAAAACAGCAGGGAGGGTAATTATAGGCAGGAGCATATTACTCATAGGATGGACTTAATACTGTACAGAGAATATCACATGACCAGTTGATACTACTAGGGTAAGAGGATAAAACAGGACAGATAATTCTATACAGGACAGAGGACTTCACAGGGCAGACAGTTAATACTGCAGGACAGTGGTTATCAAAGGACTGCTGATGATATTGGGGATGGCACACTAGGCTGGAGAATGATACAAGGCAGGACAGTGCTCATCACAGGACAGGTGGGCAGACTAGCCTTTCGTACACGGTAGGGACATTTGAGTTAGTATTAAACAAATAATACAGAGCAGGGGCATGTAGGAGGGAATATACAATATCTCAGACATGACAGCTAGATGAGACAAAGTAGAGGGTGGAGACGTGTCAGGCAGGAGAATACACAGAAAACAGGACATAGTTATGTCAGACAGGAGTATACACATGGAACGGGGGGAAGGATACGCCAGCCGGAGAATATACATAGAACATGACATGGGCATGCTAGACAGGGATATGCACATAGAACAGGGCATGGACACGCCAGGCAGGAGATACGCATAGAACGGGGGGGGGGGATGAATATACCAGGCACGGGTATACACATACACACATAGAACAGAGCATGCATACGCCAGACAGGAGTATACACAGTGCAATTTCTCAGCAGGAACTCATTATATATGACATAATCAGGAACTGGATTCCTCAACCTGTCCTGGGCCAAAATGTATTTTCCAAAAGATAAGTTTAATTCTAATATCTATTTGAGTGCCCTCTTTTTTAAAAAACAAAACAAAAAATGTCTGTCTATCTAAGTATCTATCATCTATATATCTATAACTTTTTTTAGTAGCTCCACCCCAAGACCCATAGTTCCTGAAATAGTAATGAGTATACACATAGAACAAGACTTGGATATGCTACGTAGTAGAATCACAGAGAACCTGGCATGTATACAACAGGCAGGAAATGCACATAGAACGGGGGTTGGGATGGGGATAGGGGTGGATATGCCAGGCAGGAGTATACACACATAGAACAGGGTATAGATACTCCAGTCAGGTGTATACACATACAATATGGCAAGGATGCACTAGGCAGGAGTATACACATAGAACGGGAGGGGGATACACCAGGTCAGAGTATACAAATATGAGCAAGGCATGGATATGCCAGGCAAGAGTATACACGTAGAACAGGGCATGGATATGCCAGGCAGGAGAATACACAAAGAACAGGGCATGGATATGCCAGACAGGAGTATATACATAGAATAGGGTATGGATATACAAGGCAGGAGAATACACATAGAACAGGGCATAGATATGCCAGGCAAGAGTATACATGTAGAACAGGGCATGGATATGCCAGGCAGAAGTATACACATAGAACAGGACATAGATATACCAGGCAGGAGAATACACATAGAACGGGGTGTAGACATAGTAGCATGCAGAATACATAGTGCAGGGCAAGGACATGTTAGTCTGCAGAACAGCTAGTATAGAAAAGTGACAGGGCAGCATGGATGTTGTAATGGTTAGCATTACTGCCTCACAGCACTGAGGTCATGGGTTCGATTCCCACCATGGCTCTAACTGTGTGGAGTTTGTATATGCTCCCCGTACTTGTGTGGATTTTCCGGGTACCCCGGTTTCCTCCCACAATCCAAAAATATACTGGTAGCTTAACTGGATCCCAACAAAATGAACCCTAGTGTGAATGTGTGTGCATGTACATGTGGTGGGGAGTACAGATTGTAAACTCCATTGGGGCAGGGACTTATGTGAATATTCTCTCTGTAAAGCACTGCGGAATATGTGTGTGCTATATAAAGAACTGGTAATAATGCTAAAAAAGAAAGGACACACTGTGCAGGACTGGAACATATCATGCAAGAGAGAACGCATACTGTAGGATAGGAATATGTTAGACAAGAGAGTATACATATAGGACAGGGTTAAGTTAGGTATAAGAAAATACATAATACTGTTACAGAACAAGGACATATATGGAAGCCACATATACATGTAATTAAGGCCTGGAAGAGAAGTGAACATATAACACAGAACAAATATATGCTAAGCAGTTGAGGACACACAGTACAGGACACATGTATGTTAGGAAGCAGTGTATGTGTATGTATAGTACAGGACACTTACATGTTATTGAGTATAGGACACATAGTTCAAGACACAGACATGTTAGGTAGTACAGAAAACATATTACATAATAGGAACATGTTATGCAGGAGTGGACACATAATTGAATATAGGTTTATGTTAGGCAGGAGAGAATACACAGTATTACATAGGGATATGTAAGACAGGAGACCACTCAAGGCATATGACTGAGACATGTTAGGGTAGAACATACTATATAGAACAAAGACATGTTAAGCAGGAAAGGACACATAATACAAGACACTTAATTGTTAGGTAGGCTATTACACACAGTACAAAAAATAAACATGTTTCTAGCTGGGAGAGTATGCATAATATAGGGCATGTACATCTTATGTAGGGAAGACAAATAATACAGGACAAGGACATGTTATGCATGATAGGATATATAATATATTCTAGGAACATGTTATGTAGATTACAACACATTGAATATGACAGGGACAAGTTAAGCTGCATAGGACACACAGTATAGGAGGGAACATGTTCGATAGGAGAGAACACACAGTACAGACCTGACACATTATGCAGGGGAGGGCACATAGTATATGACAAAGATGTGAGATGGCACATAGTACAAGACAGTGACATGTTACTGTCACTGTCACTGTTAGAGAACATATAGTACAGAACAGGGGCGTGTTATGCAGGTGAGAGTATATACTATAGAATAGGAATGACCTAAACTGGAGAGGGCACATGCTAAAAAAAAAAAATAGGGACTTATGAGGCAGGAAAGAACAGAGTATAAGATATGGACATGTTATAAAGGATAGGACGCAAAGTATAAATGATATATGTTAGGCCGGAAAAGGCACAGACTAATGGATGGATACATTGTAGGCAAGAAAGGACATATGGTATAGGACAGGGATGTGCTAGGCAGTAGGTGACACAGTACAGGACAGAGACATGTTAGGCAGGAGAGGACATATGGTATAGAACAGGGATGTGCTAGGCAGTAGGTGACACAGTACAGGACAGAGACATGTTAGGCAGGAGAGGACATATTGTATAGAACAGAGATGTGGTAGGCAGTAGGTGACACAGTACAGGACAGAGATATGTTAGGCAGGAGAAGACATATTGTATAGAACAGGGATGTGGTAGACAGTAGGTGACACAGTACAGGACAGAGACATGTTAGGCAGGAGAGGACATATGGTATAGAACAGGGATGTGGTAGGCAGTAGGTGACAGTACAGGACAGAGATATGTTAGGCAGGAGAAGACATATTGTATAGAACAGGGATGTGGTAGGCAGTAGGTGACACAGTACAGGACAGAGATATGTTAGGCAGGAGAAGACATATTGTATAGAACAGGGATGTGGTAGGCAGTAGGTGACACAGTAAAGGACAGAGACATGTTAGGCAGGAGAGGACATATGGTATAGGACAGGGATGTGGTAGGCAGTAGGTGACACAGTAAAGGGGCAGTAGGTGACACAGTAAAGGACAGAGACATGTTAGGCAGGAGAGGACATATTGTATAGAACAGGGATGTGGTAGGCAGTAGGTGACACAGTACAGGACAGAGATATGTTAGGCAGGAGAAGACATATTGTATAGAACAGGGATGTGGTAGGCAGTAGGTGACACAGTACAGGACAGAGACATGTTAGGCAGGAGAGGAGATCTCATGGTATAGGACAGGTACAATCTAGACATGAAAGCAAAATAGCACAAGACATATTAGACAGTAACGTAGACATTATGCAGCAGAAGAACATGCTACACTGAAAAAGGAAGCGCATTCTATAAAACAAAAACATGTCAAAGCTAATTTATCATTTTACATTACTGTACATGTCCAGAGCAATTAATGGCTGGTCAGACTGAGTGGACATTGTTCACTATAACGGATTTTTTTATTAAACCAAAATGAAGCTGTTCAACATTGTGCATGTGATATAAATATTTTTTCTACTAGTTTGATCAAAATGTTAAAGTGTGTGAAAGATTCACTCGTTTTTTTTACGTATGATCTTATTTACTATGACTTCATTTAAAATGATTGTCTTATAACATGCATTATTCGATGATGCATTGATTTAACTGTGCGAATGTGCAATCATTGAAAGCAAAATTGGATGCTTGTAAGGCAATTTGTAGACTACAGAGTGTACTCCTTAGCACATGTCAAATACATGTTAGGTGGTAGAGAAGACTTAATAGTACAGGGTACAGATATGTCAGGCAGGAGAGGAGACTCACAGTTACAATACACAGACATGCTAGGGAGAAAGAACACAGCACTCAACAGGGCCATGCAAATAATAAAGGGACATACTGTAGTACAGGGGTCATGTTAGTAGAAAGACCTTATAGTATGTGACCGTAACTGGTTAAGAAAGAAGCCCTCACTACACGATAGGGACATGTTAGAGTGGACAGAAGACCATATAGTACAGAATAAGGACATGTCAGAAGAGAAGCACTTATAACACAATACAGGGGCATGTTAGGAGGTAAGACCTCATAGTACAGGGCTATACATGTTAGGAAGGAGAGAAGACCGAATAGCACAAAACAGGGACATTCTAGACAAGAGAAGACGTAGTACCTGACAGAAACTTGTTAGACAGAAGGAAAAACACCTCAAAGTACAGGACAGGGACATGTTAGACAGGGGGCAAGACATGTAGGACAAGAATGTATAAGAAAAAAGAGAAAACCTCATAGCACAGGGCAGATACATGCTAGCAGAGACGACCTTATAACACGGGACTGGAACAAATTATACATGAGAGAATACCTCAATGGAATATGTAACACAGGAAGAAAACCTCATAGTATGGGATAGGGACATGTTAAATGGGGAAAGTCATAGTACAGGTCAGGACCATATGACAGGAGTGAAAACCTCATAGTACAGGACAGGGGCATCATAGGGGAGATGACCTCCTAGTACAGGACAGGAACATGTTACACAGATGAGAAGTCCTCACAATACAGGACAGTAGCCCTTTAGCTGAGAAGACCTCATAGAATAAGGTATTTACTAATTAGGAGAGAAACCCTCACAGTGCAGGACAGGAATATTTTAGACAAAAGAGAAGACTGCTTGATACTGACCAGGGACATGTCAGAAGAAAAGATTGCATAGTCTAGGATGATGAGACATTAGGAGAGTAGACCTCATAGGACTAGACAATGACACATCAGAAGATGATAAGACATGGACAAGTTGGGCCAAAGAAAAGACCACATTGTAATAGACTGGACATGACAGAAGAATAGACCTCAAAATACAGGACAAGTACAAGTCAGGAGAGAAGGTCTCATAGCACAAGCCAGGGACATGTTAGACAGGAGGGAAGACCTCACAGGACAAGGTGTAATAGACATTTGACACAGAGGTAGGAGATATTAGGCATGATAAGAAGGATCTTTAGGAGGCTAAATAGTTGAAAAATTAATATGTTACACAAGAGAGCATAGCTCATAGAAAAATACAGGGACACATCAGAAATGATAGGAGACAGCAGAGAATTAGGAAGTGTGACAATTCAGCAAATATATTTTAAATAGGGGCTAAAATCGGGCCAACGGGAAAATATCTCTTGCAAATTCATATAGTTAGATCTAAAGTTTTATCTTAAGAAGCTGCTTTTCTGGCTATGAAAGATTGCATGAGGCAGAGGAAGGGCCAACATGGGCTGTTAGTACTGATAGCAGAGGACCGGGAGACAATGGAGACAGTATTATTACATGGGACAGAGGATGATGGGGGAGTAATAGAAGGGGAGTTAGATGGCAGCAGAGGAGAGCTGAATTAGATAAGAAGGGAGACATTAGAGGGGGTGGGACAAGAGAAGGATGCTGCTAAGGAGCAGAGGGGTCAGTCTTCATGTACAACGGTCAGCTGATGTTATGAAGGTCATGACAGGACTGGGAGAAGCGGCGAGCTGGGATTATTAGGCAGAGGCACCATCAGGCGCAGGAGCAGGGAAAGGGCAGGCATGAAGTGGGGAGAACCTTCCCTGTGACATCCTTTGTGTCCCGGGCGCAGGCGGCTCGTCTCCTCCTCCCCCTTTGAAGATTTGTCCTCAGAGATTGCAGAACCATTTAGCGAAGCGACAAATAAATCCCGTGAAAAAGAGTGGGATCAATGCTCCCTGCTGATCCTCACACAGCACAGGCTGCTCCGTGCTGCTGCCTCAGCATCCTCCTCCTCAGCCTCACTTCTCTCCTCCGTGCTGCTGCCTCAGCATCCTCCTCACTGCTCTGCTCCGGGAGGCTCTATAAGGAGACTGGAGAGAGCTGAGAGAATTTATGCCTCTGCTCCTGATCTTCCTTCCAGAGGGGGTCCAGGCTCTGCTCCTGGACCTGATCTGATCCTGTCTTTGGGATTAGAGCCCTCTCTGCCCATCCACCCACCCAGCCAGCCCCTGAGCATCTACTGACAGACTCTGCAAGCGGATTACACCCGCCGCGGTGACGTCACCGCCATTCCCCAAATCCCATCAGTGAGGCTGTGTCCTTGAGACCGGGGGGGTAGAGGGGGGGAGGGGGCAGTGCATCCCGCCCCCTGCACCCTCACTCAGCGTGTTCCCTGTCACTAATATATTATCACTTCTTACAGGACATTACAGGAGCAGAGTGTATGGCTGTCTGATTTGCATTGCCCATCTGTCTGCACACGCTGACTGTCTCATGTTTATAAACACTCATGTGCATGTAGCACGAAGTCATAATGTATGTGTAATGGGAAGTGCTGAGATCAGTGCTATCCACATACATAAAAAAAGAATTTACACAGATACAACTATATAGCTATGTGCTGTATAAATAAATAACTGTAACACACACACACACACACACACACACACACACACACACACACACACACACACGCGTAGTGATTGACAGTCAACCATGGCTATATAAATACAGATATACATACATATAGCTATATAATTACAGATATATTTAGGCAAATAGATCTATACAAAACACAGATAGGCACAACTATATGATACAAACATAACTACAGACATACAAAAGTATATTTAAAGTATGAATACACACACTCACACACGTATCTATACAAGTACAGATAGACACAGATATGTTATCGAAACACATAAACATAAATATATAGATACAGATAAAACAGATAGGCATATACAAAGAGATACAGATATATCTATACAAGTACATAAGAGCCAACTTTTTAAAATGTTATATGCTTACTTACAGCCTTCCTCCTCATATGAATAAAATATACCATGCACAGACATGGCTAGTGACTGCGGCAAATAAGACGGGAGGAAGGGAGGGGGCACTCAAGCACCTACAGAGCTTGCTCCGATTTATTGACATGGTCACTGTGATATATATCACAGATATACACAGATACCTATACTGATTGTGTGTGTATGTATATATATATATATATATATATATATATATGTATATATACATATAATTATATAAAACCTTACACAGTCCATCTCAGTACCTGTATTGGCATGTTCTACATTTAAAATTACATGTAAAATTAGTCCTTACTTTATCTAGGGAACGATATAATGTAATCATGATTATTTAGCACAAATGTCACTATCCATTATATACAGTACGTATGTCTGTCTGTCTGTCTGTCTGTGTATCTATCTAGATATACATATACGCATGTACTGTATATGTATATCTCTCAGGGCCAAATACTTCTGTATATATTACCTGTCCTGTTTCCTGGTGTTTTATATGACTAGTTTATTAAGCAACAAATCAAGATCGCTGTAATGAAATAATATGTCTGTTAATTTATTGTTATAATTAACATTTTATATTTTTATCAATAAATATTATTATTCTAACATGTACATTTAACTGTTTGTGTTTACCAATATGATTTCGGTGCTGGGAGTTTTGTATTCCTTTCTTCATAGTATCTCCATACTGTCCTAATTTATTATTAAATAGAACAGCGACTGTGGTATAAAAAATAAAAATAAAAATAAAATAATGCATTAAAATAATGTCATATTTACATATTGAAAAACATAGACTGGACACTATTTTATTAAATCTTTCAATAGGAAGTGCGACTGTTCATGTAAAACACACACACACACACACACACACACACACACACACACACACACACACACACACACACACACACACACACACACACACACACACACACACACACGTGTAGAGGTTCTGCATGTATTTGTATACACGGGACGAGAATGCTCTGCGTATAATAAATGGCAGAGTGCCCTGTATCAATGTATGATATGCAGCGTCTTAATTCTACATGGTACCTAACTGAGCTGGGGAGGGGTCCATCCAGACACACGCGGGTGGGAGACGACACATTGCATATCCCGGTGCAGTTAAATAAACATGCAAATGTTTTCTTTGAAGCTGAACCCCATTAACTATTACTGATTGGCACAGAAGGCCTGCAGCTGCTGCATTGCTGTCCAAGGTATTGAACAACACGAGGTCCTCGTGTACACCTCCTAGACTGAGGCCTTCATCCGAAACCCGAAAAGAGTCACAGAATGAATGATTGCCACTTGTTCTCATCTTAAAAGTCGTTGCTTACTATTCTGGATTTACATATACATACGTTAGATAATTAGTGTGTGTGTGTGTGTGTGTGTGTGTGTGTGTGTGTGTGTGTGTGTGTGTGTGTGTGTGTGTGTGTGTGTGTGTGTGTGTGTGTGGGGGGGGGGGTCAGAGGGGGTTTGCGAATAACCCAAGACTACCATCCTTTTATTTTCAAAATCAAAACACGAAGCTTTTTTTTTAGATATACCTAAGCCGAACCTCATTAGCTTCTACAATATTTAAGACAATAGTGCGGAAGTCTTCACAGCGATAAACAAAAGCACAGCCCAATTCAATCTCAGACCCACGGGTACATTAACCTGCCTACTCCCTTCTTTAAGAAGTCCCCTCATCTTGTCATATTCCCCACAGACTTTTTTAACTATAAGCTGTATAAGAGGTGACAGGAAGTCAAGGAGAAGCTAGAAATCAATTATTAAATCGACCTTATATTTAAATCAATTATCAGTTTTGAATACCGTGCACTCTGTCTCCAAATCTTCTTACTGACAATAACATTCATGTGCATAGTGCCGGCATATTCCGTAGTGTTGTCCAGTAGAATGTATTGTATAAAAGACAGAGATTCCCCCGTTTTTCTCACACGCATAAGACAGCAGAACAAAGCAAAGTCTCACTGGGTGGTCTCACAGAGACCCCAAATTGCACTGAGCGTGGCCAGGCAGCACAGACAGGTAGGGCCTGAAATATGGTCTATGGTTATATTTAAGATGGAGCAAAACTCGTGGGTTCCTGGGGAGCCATTGGTCTTGCCAGGCATAGTACACATATTCAGGAACCATTTGGGTGATGCAGCACTGACAGGTATGGATGCCTGAGGCCCAGGCCTGAGTAAGCTTTGTCCCACTCTGTGACCAAGTTCCTGGGTCTGCTCCCACATGGGGAAATTCTCAGATGAGGGAGGGGGCACCAGTACTCTCACAACAGTTCCAAGGCCAACCCAACTCATGTTATTTACTAATCTGCGGGATTTACACGTTGCATTGATAAGTAGCGCGCAAGCTGTATTATTTCCCCCCAGACTTCCACCATGAAGCCTTTCTCCCACACCCCCAGCACCTGCTAGGGCACAGAGACCGCCAGACAAAAACTTACAGGCTCCAAGGGAGGGGTAGTCACATCACAGGCATCCACATGATCCAGTCCTGTTCCTCCCGGCTTGCTGGAGACACTGAGTAATCTGCAATACAAACAGGATAGGTGTAAGAACAGCAGAAATGTGCAGGCAAACTGTGCCCCTTGTCCTGTCTTTCCTGCCCCCCACATCTTCTAGAGGACAGGGATAGGAGTGGGAGGGGGAAGGAAAGGGGAGGAGGAGTAAGAAGGAGGGTATATCCATCAGTGATTTGCAATCAGATTTATACCCATTCATCCTTGCATCCAACGGACACCAAACCTACAGAATCAGGGGGGTCGCAGCCCTTCCCCACGCCCCCTACCCTAAACCCTCACAAAGAATGCAGCACAGCCGTGCCTGAGCCAGGGGCCCCCAGCGCCTCTCCATATGAACCTACAGCATAGGTCTGAATGGGGAGACAAAGGGTTAATGCCCAACATATGCTTGTGAGACACGGGTTATCTACAGGGCAGTGCAAAGTGATCCAATAACCAGCAAAGGGTTAATTGTTATTTTAGTCTTTTACATTTTTCTGTCTACTAAATTGTTATCTTCTTCTACAAAGGTTTTATAGTATTTATGGACAATTTGATGGAACAAGCGCTATCTTGTAATCTTTATTCAGTGTCCTCCCAATGTAACATTTTATTATTTCATTAAATGACTATATAGTCTGCATTAGTCCCAGCTGCACGTGCATGTATCACTCTGTACAGATTGCTATGTATTACTCCTCTCCACATTTTAGGGACACTTGTTTTGTTCTAGAAACATCAGTGTCTGAGACCTGCTCCTAATGATCAGTGGGAGATAAACAGGTTTAGATAATGATCTACTCCATCCCTTCTTCCAACTCACCCGCACAGCTGAAAATTCCGCATAAGACAACGGCTCCGATGACCCCAAGATCTGTGTCTGCACAGAGAATCTAGGGCCCATCTACTTGGAGGCTAAGGAAACCTGTGGCGTTCCAGATGAACATGAACTACAAAACCTAGCAAGCTCTGTCTGGCAGATACTAGCAGGATATGCTGCTTCCAAAACAGCTGGAGAACCACAGGATGCCCAATTTAGGGTAGCGCAGTAATACAATGCAGCTTTCCCCACACCCCCTAGATACAAGTAGTTTATAGTATACAAGAAAAGAGATGGGAGAGACGTGCAGCCCTAGTCAGGACCTGATGTACAGCTACTAATCCTCATGCACAATTTAGGTTGGACAATGTCCACACATATTCTGTTATTTTATAATAGAGTTCCTGTCAATCAAGATAGAGTTAGGAAACGCAGATGTATGTATGGATGTATGGATGTATGGATGTATGGATGTATGCATAAGTGCATGAGTCAGTCTATCTATCTATCTCTCTCTCTCTCTCTCTATCTATCTAT